>NC_043992.1:42012532-42022532 GCF_902150065.1 Myripristis murdjan | reverse complement strand
CCCCCCCCTTCACACAGCCCGACCCCCCCGCCGCACCCGACAGCCCCGAGGACGAACAGGTAAGAGCTCACCTGAGTCGGCCGGAAGCCGTCCCGGGCCGAGCGCAGGCCGAGTAACGAGCGTTCCCGTGTCCCGGCAGAGCTCGGACGCCGAGGAGGTGCAGGTCGCCGGGCGCCGCGCCTCCCTCTCCGACCTGACCTGCGAGGACGACATCGAGGCGCTCAGCGTCCGCCAGCTCAAGGAAATCCTCGCCAGGAACTTCGTCAACTACAAAGGCTGCTGCGAGAAGTGGGAGCTGATGGAGCGGGTCACCCGGCTGTACCAGGACCAGCAGAACCTGGGTGGGTCAGACGCCGGCTCGCCGCCCCTCGCCGCCCCTCTCCGCCCCTCGCCGCCCCTCGCTGCCCCTCGCCGCCTCTCGCTGCCCCTCTCCGCCCCTCGCCGCCCCTCGCCGCCTCTCGCTGCCCCCCCCCGCCCCTCGCCGCCTCTCGCTGCCCCTCTCCGCCCCTCGCCGCCCCTCGCTGCCCCTCTCCGCCCCTTGCCGCCTCTCGCTGCCCCCCCCCGCCCCTCGCCGCCTCTCGCTGCCCCTCTCCGCCCCTCGCCGCCCCTCGCCGCCTCTCGCTGCCCCTCTCCGCCCCTCGCCGTCCCTCGCCGCCCCTCGCCGCCCCTCGCCGCTCGGCTTCCCGCTCGTTCAGTCACATCGCTGCAGAATTGACTGAATCTCAGATCTCAGCAGATTTACAGGCCAACAGCAAACAGTACAGCCAGCAGAGACCCTGACCCCGACCCCGACCCCGACCCCGACCCCGACCCCCACCCCGACCCCGACCCTGACCCTGACCTGAGCCTCCTAAATGTAACTTGGGATGCACCGCTCCTGATCCTGATCCTGATCCTGATCCTGATCCTGATCCTGATCTCTGAGGTTTAGTTTGGGCTGATCTGATCCAGAGAAACAGTGAATGACCTGACAGCCGGTTTGTCTCAGTGTAGAAAGACTGGGCTCGTTCTTTTGTTCTTTTGTGCAAGGCATCATTAGACTGACTGAAACATCTCTTTCTTTTTTCTTTTTTAAAACAAATAAACAGACATAAAAGTAGTGAATTACTTATTTATCTAATAACTGTGCACCTGTGCAGCAATCTTAAATAAACCAACAGCTTCACAAGCTCGGTCAAACATGAAATATAAAACAAAACCTCTCCTGGTGCAGTCAGGAATATAACAGCCAACGGAAAATAAATAATAAAGGAGCTGAAATAAAGAGAAAAAAAACAGAACAGCTTGACCAGCCTGGTTTGTAGACATTCAAAAGAAAATCAGCTCTTTTTGGTGCAAACAGGAAGTAAACATCCATTACAGAAGCAGCTGAATCAAACAATAGCTTCACTAAGATTGGTAATAATAATAATAATAATAATAATAATCATAATGATCAGAGGTCGTCCCAGCTCGTCAGGTCTCTTCCCCCCCCCCCCCACACACACACACACACACACACACACACACTCTCAGTGTCAGTGAGCTGCTGCAGGTTCCTCAGCATCACTGGCAGCTTCTTGCTGAGGAGAGCATCAGCAGCTGGAGTCCCTCAACATCCTGCAGCTGGAGTCCCTCAGCATCAGCAGCTGGAGTCCCTCAACATCCAGCAGCTGGAGTCCCTCAACATCCAGCAGCTGGAGTCCCTCAACATCCAGCAGCTGGAGTCCCTCAACATCCAGCAGCTGGAGTCCCTCAACATCCAGCAGCTGGAGTCCCTCAGCATCCAGCAGCTGGAGTCCCTCAACATCCAGCTGCTGGAGTCCCTCAACATCCAGCTGCTGGAGTCCCTCAACATCCAGCTGCTGGAGTCCCTCAACATCCAGCAGCTGGAGTCCCTCAACATCCAGCAGCTGGAGTCCCTCAACATCCAGCAGCTGGAGTCCCTCGTCCCCAGCTGCTGTCCGTCCATAACAGTGAAGTCCAGTGTCCTCAGTGGTTTTTGTCCCCTGCGCTCTGTTAGGTCACATGTCTCTCCTCTTTCCTTCAGCTGCCTCCTTTTTCTTTATTCAGTTTGAGCTCAGTGTGCTCTATAGCAGCGGTGCCCAACCCCCGGTCCGCGGCCCGGTACCGCTCCGCGACAAATTCCGTGAGACATTCCATACCGGGCCGTACACCCCGACTGACCCCCCCCCCCCCCCCCCCCCCCCCCCCCGGGGGTGCTTGATTAAGTTAGTTGTGTTGCAGGTAGACGTTTTACCATTTTGAAAACATGGTGAGCCTCCGCACGGCGAGTTTCCAGCGCATGACGTCACTCACAGCACACAGCATAGAATTAGACTGAATAGATCAGCCCCTATGGATCAGGCCCACTGTCACCGATACACAATCTAGAATTTTCTTTAATATCAGATCGGTGCATCGCCAGGGAGAAGACATTCTGTCTGTCTGTCTGTCTGTCTGTCTGCCTGCCTGTCTGTCTGTCTGTCTGTCTGCCTGTCTGCTGTCTGATCAGGTGTCAGGTCTAACTCTGTGCTTTGTGTTTGTGTTTCAGCCTCCAGCGCTGCAGACACTTCAGGTGAGTTTGTGTCTCCTCACAGGTAAACCCTGTTTCCACCTGTGGGCTGTCCTGTCCCGTCCCGCCCCGCCCCGCCCCGTCCCGTCCCGTCCCGTCCCGTCCCGTCCCGTCCCGTCCCGCCCCGTCCCGTCCCGCCCCGTCCCGCCCCGCCCCGCCCCGTCCCGTCCCGTCCCGTCCCGTCCCGTCCCGTCCCGCCCCGTCCCGTCCCGTCCCGTCCCGCCCCGTCCCGTCCCGCCCCGTCCCGCCCCGCCCCGCCCCGTCCCGTCCCGTCCCGAGCCTCGTGCACGTGCCAACAGTTGCATACAGACTGAGGTTTAGCAGCAGACTCAGCATCAGTGTGATCCACCTGTGTGTGTGTGTGTGTGTGTGTGTGTGTGTGTGTGTGTGTGTGTGTGTGTGTGTGTCTGTGTGTGTCTGTGTGTGTCTGTGTGTGTGTGTGTGTGTGTGTGTGTGTGTGTGTGTGTCTGTGTGTGTCTGTGTGCGTGTGCGCGTGTGTGTCTGTGTGTGTGTCTGTGTCTGTGTGCGTGTGTGTGTGTGTGTGTGTGTGTGTCTGTGTCTGTGTGTGTGTGTGTGTGTGTGTCTGTGTGTGTGTGTCTGTGTCTGTGTGTGTGTCTGTGTGTGTGTCTGTGTGTGTGTCTGTGTGTGTGTCTGTGTGTCTGTGTGTGTGTGTCTGTGTCTGTGTGTCTGTGTGTCTGTGTGTGTGTGTGTGTGTGTGTCTGTGTGTGTGTCTGTGTCTGTGTGTCTGTGTCTGTGTGTGTGTGTGTGTGTGTCTCTGTGTGTGTGTGTGTGTGTGTGTGTGTGTGTGTCTGTGTGTGTGTCTGTGTGTGTGTCTGTGTGTGTGTCTGTGTGTGTGCCTGTGTGTGTGTCTGTGTGTGTGTGTGTGTGTGTGTGCAGAGGGAGGCGGTGGTCTGGAGGAGAACCTGTGTAAGATCTGCATGGACTCTCCCATCGACTGCGTGCTGCTGGAGTGTGGTCACATGATCACCTGCACCAAGTGCGGCAAGAGGATGAACGAGTGTCCCATCTGCCGCCAGTACGTCATCCGAGCCGTGCACGTGTTCCGCTCCTGAACGCACCAGCACACCTGCCGCCAGGTGAGCCCACACACACCAGCACACACACACCCACTGCTGTTCTGCCCCAAACCCAAACCCACTGCTGTTCTGCCCCAAACCCACTGCTGTTCTGCCCCCTAACAGTGTCTCTGCTTTCACAGTTGAGTGTCTCATTCAATCCACTTGGTTGTGTTTTGGAGGAGGAGGGGTGGGGGGGTGGGGTTAGTCTGATCTGGTGTCAGTGTTGGAGCTGTGGTGTGTAGCGCTCTCTGGTGGTTCAGCTCCAGAAGACAGACAGAGGCGACTTTTACAAAATCTTTACACCTGAGCTGTGATGAGCTGCTTCTGTAAGTGACCAGTTCATCAGCAGGCAGCAAACAGCCGCCTGGGCTCTGCACCCATTCTGCGTATTAAACCAATAACCGCCGGGGCGATTATTTGATTTTATTGACGTAAACCCAAAATAAGGCTATTCACCTTATTTATGCAGCAGTAAACAGTTAGCCGCACAATAACTGTGCAGCACTTCTGTTTTCTGTCAAAATAAGAGCGCTAGCTAACGTTAGAAAAAAGGGTGCACTGTAATCTTAAATGGACCGACTGTAAATCTGTTGGACAGTCACTGTGATCACAGTAACGGCCTGGTTCAGGTCTGAGCTAAAATAAATAAAGGCCTGCAGCGAATAGCCGCCTGGGGTCCAAGCTGATTTGGCGTATTAAACGCCCGGAGATTAACTGGGGAAATACGGTCAGAAAATCCTTTATTTCACTCATTTGCAGGCCTGCTGTTATTATAATGAATATTTTTAGTGACTTAAAAAAACAATAATTAATGACTGTGGGCAAAGAAACCAGCTGACAGACAGAAAAGCTAAAGTTAATTTTAGAAAACACAAACGCACACTGGCGCCCCCTGGTGGTGACATCGCAGCCTTTCTTGGGTCTGTCTGTAATATGTATGTGTGTGTGTGTGTGTGTGTGTGTGTGTGTGTGTTTCTCTGCAGGAAACTCCAGCGGTCCACTCCTCTGAAAGGGAACCTCTGCAGGGCAACACAAGGCTTTTATTTTGTAAAGTGTATTTTTCTAGGATCAAAGTGTTCTTATCAGCTGTGACGTCGCCGGCGGTTTCCTGGCGGCTGCTGCGGTTTGCTGCCTGCTGATGGGATTACTCAGATTACAGCGAGCCGCAGGCCTGCAGGCTGGGAGACAGGAAGCTGCTTCTCTGAAGGACTGGAGTCTCAGCCCGGCCGCCTGCACTCCCAGCATGCCTTGTGCCTTAGCCGGCGGCTCGCTGTCACTCTGACTCCACCCCCCCACACCCCCCCCACACACCCCCCCCCCCCCCACGCACATCATCAACACTTCCTCTAAGAAAAGAATCATCATGATAATTTTATTTATTCAGCACTCTTCAGGTTTAAGCAGGAAGTGCTTTTCAGATTAAAAGATTTTATAAATTAAAAATCTGAAATTTTGTACACAGGAAATGGTGCTGACACACACACACACACACACACACACACACACACACACACACACACACACACACACACTGGCAGACAACATTACCAGGATCTTATTATTAGTAATCAAAACTTTGGGCCGAAACACACACACACACACACACACACACACACACACACACACACACACACACACACACTTTGAATTAGATCCAAACCTGTCCAGAGGATAGATATACGGCACATAGATCAGCTGTTAGCCCTCCTGCTGTAGTGAGCAGCAGCCACCAGGGGGCAGTGCATTAAAGGGCTATTCTGCTGATGTTCAATGTGGACCATTTTTCTTCATTTTTTTCCCATCATGCCACACGTGAAGGCGACTCCCCCGTTTCCCGTGCGTGATGCGTTCAGGGCCCGTCAGACGAAGCACAACAGGAGCTTTCTGTCGTCTGACTCACTGGAGCCCATCCAGATTCGCTCCTCACCCAGAGCAAAAAACACACCAGCCCCCGCCGTAACGTGCCTGTCACCATGGAAACCGATGTGATGTCATCTTCAGAGCGACACGACCCGTCAGTTTCTGGATCAGAGCCTGAAAGTTTGGATGTTTCCTCTCCAGTAAAACCAGCAGCTGCTCCTGGACGTGGGCATGAAGCCAGACGGTGCCTCCAGCTCGGAGCTCCAGCTGATCTGGGACCAGCTGATCTGGGACCAGCTGATCTGGGACCAGCTGATCTGGGACCAGCTCTTCCACAGGCTAGCTTCTGCGTATTTTGTTTCTGTGACATGAAAGAGTTTGTGTTTGATTTGTTTTTTGTTTTATTCCTGAATCACTGTGAAGTGACTGTTTGTGTTTTTGGGATCACATTTGCTCTGTTTCAGTCCAGGACCTGAACTCACCGCAGCCATGCAGCGTTCACTGGCAGCTGGGAAAAGTTAAAAGCAGCTCAGCCCGGTGTGTTGTGCTGTTAGCGTTAGCGGGCGTCCTGAAGCACGGAGCTGCTCCGTCAAACCAAAACGAACCCACAGGCCTAAAACACAGTTTGACCAAAGAGTGGAGATGTGGGAAGATGTGTCACTCTGCAGCTCCTACCAGTGACCCCAGTTCACTTTGCACTTGAGGTTTGCTCTGATGAGTGTGTGAGCAGCTGCCTTAAACCAGGGGTGTCAAACTGGAGCCATGGAGGCCGAGACGCTGCAGGTTTTCATTCCAACCGAAAACTCCACCAGGTGACTTCACTGATTAGCCCCGCCTCTCTGTTTGGAGGTGGGGTGATCAGTGAAATCACCTGGTGGAGTTTTCGGTTGGAATGAAAACCTGCAGCCTCTCGGCCCTCCATGGCACGAGTTTGACACCCCTGCCTTAAACACACCAGCTCTGTTCTATGGTATTAGCATGCTAACAGCTAGCCTGTTGTTAGCCTAGCCGTGCTAACGCTCTGTCATTCAGAAAAGGACAGACTGATCTGAATCTTTTCCCACCTGAAAGTTCATGGTTCATGTTCCTGTAGTCTGAGACAGGAGCCCAGATCCGGATCCAGATCCAGGTCCTGATCCGGATCCGGATCAGTCTGCTCAGAGGAACTGAACTGCAGTAAAGCCAGTCATTACAGTACATTCAAGAAGGGTTTACACTGTCAATGGCAGGGGATTAGCGCAGCTAGGCTAACATAGCGCCTAGCGTGCTAACAAGCTTAGCCACACAAGCTAACACCCTGGAATGGAACAGAATAGAACTTGATTGTCCGTGAGTGTAAATCTGTCTCCTCCCTCAGCAGCTGAATCGAGTGAGACCTCTTCTGGATGTGTTGAGTATCAACGTCTCCATGAAATGACCTCACATGACCTCACATGACCTCACATGGCATCTGAAACAGTGACATCATCCTGCTCTAGAGGCTGTTAATTAAAATTTCAACCAATAAAACCTTCAAAATCTGTAAACATCCTCTCTCATCCTCTTCCTTCAAAATAAAAGTGTTTCTCCCGACCCCGTATGACCCGACCTGACCCCATATGACCCCGTATGACCCCGTGACCCCTCCTTCTGAAGTTTGTGTGTGGTTGTGTGTGGTAGCATCGCTCAGCATTGATCACCTGTGTGTTTGCTGTTAGCTTGACAAAAGGTTTGGGTCAGTAACTTAGGCAAAACGCCGCTGGGCGGGACAGAGGGAGATTTCTCGAGCTCTGTGCCGCCTCTCTCCAAAGTCGCTCACATAATCTAATCTGTTAGGATCAGTCACCTTTAGTAACCCTGGTTCTCAGCAGGTTCAGGGAGGAAAGCTACCAAGCTCGCCAAAACCCACAGATCCCCCCCGTGTTTGTCCCGGCTCGATCACGATGGTCTTGATGGGTTTAGCGGGTTCTGTATAGGAGCTGCAGAACCAGCAGGATGATGAAGCTGCCCAGTGGAACGCTGGAGGCAGAAGTCCGTCTGGAGTTCGAGGTTCCTGTAAAAAAGGTTTAGTTTCCGTCTCCGGGTTCAAGCCAAAGTATGTTGGTTCTCAGTAAAGCATCTTGAAATAACTTATAATGATTTGACGTTATACAAATAATTTTTATTGAACTGGAGCCAACAGCGCTCCTGATGCCTTTTCTGGTTCCACAAAGCATAATTATTAGCATAACTAATAACACACCACACAATCTCAGCATAATAAATTTATAAACTATCATGAACAGAGATGCAGAACCCTGTTCCACACGCACAGACTTCCTGCTTTGTGTTTAGCAGTTGAATTTTACATTTACAGCAAGAATCCCCAAAGCTGCTTCAAAGAACATCAAAAAGGTTCTTTGAGGAACAGTTTCTGGTTCTGACAGGCTTTTATTTTGAAGGGTTTAATGTCACCCTCTTAACAAAATTCACTTTGATGAATTCATTCATTCATTCATTCATTCATCTTCTAAACCGCTCATCCTCACAAGGGTCACGGGGGGTTGCTGGAGCCAATCCCAGCGCTCATAGGGCGAAGGGCAGGGAAACACCCTGAACAGGTCGCCAGTCCATCACAGGGTTTGATGAATTCACTTTGTTGATTTTCAACTTTTTGTGTCTAATTCTCTGGAAATGAATTGGAAAACTTTAGTGGATTTTTTTTTTGTAATGTTATTGTAGGCCTGACTGTATTTCTAACAGTTTGAATCATTTCTTCTTCATTGTCAGGTTGTATTTTGCTAATTCGCTCATAAACTTTTTTCCCCTGAACTTCTTTTCCTCTGAAACCAGAACAAATCCAGTGAATCTGGTTTCAGAGGGTTTGAAATTATGCTTGTCATGAGTGAAGCCTCCAGTTCAAACTGTGTGTGTGTGGAGGAGGAGGAGGGTAATGTGAAGGTGAGGGCAGAGTCGAGCCGCTGAGCTGGATCATGTGCACCTGAAGGTACGACCCCAGAAGACCCTCAGGGACCCCAGGGGGTCCCAGGACCTCACCCTGAACAACAGCTGTGATAGACATTGGTGATCTTGGTGGCTTTCAGATCTTCAGAGGTTTCGTATCGTGACACGTTCCATGGTTAAACTGCACACACACACACACACACACACACTGGTGAGAACATTATTTCCATCAGTGTGTTGGTGTGTGTGCAGGTTAACGAGTCTCGTCAGTCTGATGCTGTGAAAAGCAGGAGTCACACACACGACCAGCAGCCATGTTGGAGGCAGGCATCCGGAAGGTTCTGTCAGCTGCTGTCTGCCAAGGGCGGTTCCTCTGGGATGTTCTGCAGCAGAGGGGGCGGGGACTCGCTGAGCGGCGGCGACGGTCTGGACCTGCGATGTCGCAGTTGACTGGTAGTTTCCTGCCCCTCCTCCGGAATTCCCGTTTTCCCTAAAGACTGAACACAATGACACGTCACAATATGACACGTTAAAACACAACGACATGTCACAACACGACACGTCACAACACGATGACACGTCACAACACGACGACACGTTACAACACGACACGTCACAACACGATGACACGTCACAACACGACGACACGTTACAACACGACACGTCACAACACGACACGTCACAACACGACGACACGTCACAACACAACACGTGATATCACGATGACACGTCACAACACGACGCGTCAAAACACAATGACGCGTCACAGCACGACACGTCACATCACGATGACATAACACGACACGTTACAACACGACGCGTGACAACACGACACGTCAAATCACGACACGTAACGCGACGACACGTTACAACACGACGCATCATATCACGATGACACATCACAACACGACGACACGTCACAACACGGCACGTCAAAACACAATGACGCGTCACAACACGACACGTCACATCACGATGACACATCTCAACACGACGATACGTCACAACACGACGTCACAACACGACACGTCACATCACGATGACACATCTCAACACGACACGTCACAACACGACGATACGTCACAACACGACGTCACAACACGACACGTTACAACACAATTACACGACACGTCACAACACGACGACACGTCACAACACGACACGTCATATCACCATGACACGTCACATGACATGTCACAACACGACGACACGTCACAATATGACACGTTAAAACACGTCATATCACGACATGTCACAACACGACACGTCACAACACGACACGTCATATCACCATGACACGTCACATGACATGTCACAACACGACGACACGTCACAATATGACACGTTAAAACACGTCATATCACGACATGTCACAACACGACACGTCACAACACGACGACACGTTACAACACGACACGTCACATCACGATGACACCTCACATGTCACGTCACGACACGTCACAACACGACACGTCACAACACGTCATCACAACACGACACGTCACAACACGACACGTCATATCACAACACGTTACAACACGACACGTCACAACACGACGACACGTTACAACACGACACATCACAT
>NC_043992.1:41967532-42005032 GCF_902150065.1 Myripristis murdjan | reverse complement strand
TGTGTGTGTGTGTGTGTGTGTGTGTGTGTGTGTGTGTGTGTAGTTACGGGAGGACAAATTCCTGCGCGTTGTTTATCAGCTGTTTCCCCACCATGATGATCAGCAGCTCCTGGGCCAGTTCAATCAGACAGCCGCCTGAGCCACACTGACACACACACACACACACACACACACACACACGTGAACACGGCTGTACACTGTGTTTTGACAGCAGGCAGGCTGAAGGTGTGTGTGACTCACGTCTTCGTTGCGTATTCCAAACAGGCTGTTGTAGTTTCCCGGGTAACCGACAAACCTGGGAGACACACATAATCCCAGCATCTTTATTAAATCACAGATTATGGATTATGTCAGTATATTCTTACAGAATATCCTGAAATAATCTATAATCTATAATGCATGTCAGGATATTCTGTATATATCCCAACATAACGACAGACTTCTTGATTTGACTTCATGACGTCATCGTGACATGTCCTGTCAGATGGCCACGCCCCCTGCCACGCCCCCTGCCACGCTCTCATCAGGACGCTCAGGTGTCCCAGGTGTGTGGGACAGCAGGGGCTGACAGGACGAGTCACGGCGACATCATGTGACTCCTCTGAGGACGAGCACAGGATCCTCACTGCTGCTGCAGCGAGCGCAGCGCAACGTATTCAAAATAAAATAAATACCAGTGTAACTACTGCAGCCTTTCAAATCTGAGAAAATTCACTGGATTTATTTCAAAAACATCTGAAAAGAAGGTGATGAGCAAATGATTGGCATGGATGATTGGCAAAAAAATAGTAAAAGAAGAAAAAAATACCCAAAAATGAATTAAGAAATCTGAAAATCAGCTAAAAGAAATACTAGAAAATTAACTGAAATGAAACTATTTATGAAGACAAGACAATTACCACAAATTACTCTTCACAATAATGAAAGATAAAATCAAAATAAAGTGAGATGACACCTTTCAAAATAAAAGCCTGCAGCTGCTCACCTGCCCTTGAAGAAGGCGACGTAGACCGGAGACGAGTAGAAGTTGACAAACTGGAAGATGAAGACTTTGAGGATGAACATGTCTTCATATTTCGTCTGCGTCCGATGCATTTCTGATGAGAACAGCAAACACACACACACACACACACACACACACACACACACACACACCATAATCAACATTATGTTTAACTTTGTGTGGAAATAAAAATTAAAACACTCTCCCCAACAAAAACGTTATGTAGTAAAAAAAAAATAAATAAATAAATAAATAAATAAAACAAAAAATCACAGTTTGATCATAAAAAAATTAGAAAATTAAAAATTAAATTAAATTAATTCATGTTGTGTGTTTATAAAAACTTGTTCTGTGAACAGTTTGTTTCCTTTGATCTGAAGCTTCTGAGGCTGTTCTGGAAACAGTTTGATAATAAACAAGAAATATAGCAACTTCTGATCAACCCGTATCAATTTCAGGCTTAAAGTAACATACTGGTTTAAGCCCCGCCCATTTCCGACCAAACACCACCCACTTCCTGTTTAAGTTACGCCCATTTCTGGTCAAACCACGCCCACTCACGGTTTAGGCCCCGCCCGCTCTGAGTACAGACACAGGTAGCGGTGCACTCGCTCAGCCCACCTGGATTATAAAATAATCAATAACTCTGCATTGAGCTGCTGCTGAAGATTTCAGCTTTTATCATGGAACGATTTTCAGAAGGTCAGCGAACGCATCGGCACTGAGACGCGTTCGCTGACCCCGAGTCTGTCTGGGCCGCCGGGCGTCACGTGACGAAGCTGCAACCACACAGTTTGGCTGCTGTGTCAGACTGGCTTCAAAGCCCAGTGCACTTCCTGGGGGCGTGGTCTGTGGCACAAGCTATCATCTCCATGGTAACCAGCTGGCAGAAGATGAGGACACTGTCAAAGTGTTTCTTCACAGCAGAGGAGACAAAAATACACCTGCAGGCCAGCGCACCTGTTTCCATTTCAACAGCAACGATGGTGCAAGACAATAAATAACGGACCTCTGACCTCTGACCTCTGACCTCTGAGCTCTGAGCTCAGTGGGCATGTGCATAGATATCTATAATAAAGGCTCGATGTCTCGTCCACGCTGCCGGCCAATGGAGTCGCACGTCTGCACATGGCGGCCATCTTGCCACAGTCAGCTGGCTCACCCATAACATTGTAGTAGTGGTGCATGAACTTTTTAATAACCAGAACTTGCTCACTTTTCTACCGATTTTCAAACGGTTTGGTTTGTTATAAACGTCAGAGGTGTAGTTATAAAACTGCACTTAATTAATAATTATGTTACACTTCCATCCAGAGCTGTAGCCACGTTAATAATGTTTGTAAGAAACCAAACCGTTTGTAAATCCGTCAGATTTCAGCGAGATAAGAGGATTAACGTTTGTGCAGATCGCTCACCTTCCCTCAGGTAGAGAGCTCACCTGTGGCAAGATGGCCGCCAGTGATGACGTGAGAGACTCCGCTGTAAGACATCTGGCCTTTATTATAGATATCTAAGAGACATCTGGCCTTTATTATAGATATCTAAGAGACATCTGGCCTTTATTATAGATATCTATGAGACATCTGGCCTTTATTATAGATATCTATGAGACATCTGGCCTTTATTATAGATATGTCTGTGTGTGTGGACAGGAGGAGGGTGAGGAGGGAGGTGGGACTCACCCCAGCGGGTCAGCATGTGAGCCAGAGAGATGTAAACCCGGGACAGCATGAGGATGACCAGCAGGTTCAACATGGAGCCGGTGAGACTGGCAATCTGCCCAGCCTGACACACACACACACACACACACACACACACACACACACACAACACAGATACAGAAATAATGAAATAAAACATTTTTATGATTGAAAATCTGGACAGATGTGTTGGTGCGGAGCTCACAGAGAACATGAAGAAGTCGTGCTCGGCCGTCTTGTAGATGACGATGCTGAGGATGGAGCGGTACAGGATGACGGCGATGACGAAAATCAGCACCACGGCAACCTGCGGACAGGAAGCTCACCTTACCGACACGTGTCAACATGAAAGCACAGCGTGACGTGTCACTCCTCATCCAGGCCTCTGCACTTCGGACCAGTTCGGATTGGCCTCGATTCATCTCTGTGGAGAACCAGGACCTGGACAGACGTCTCACAAGGGGTCAGAGCTGAAGGGGCTCCTTGGAGGGGAAGTGACACGTCTTCAGGAATCTCAAAAACAGCCCAGCTCGGCATGGACCGACACAGACCTGTTTCTGACTGTGCCGCTGGCCTCAGTCAGGTTCCCCAGCAAGTTCTGATCTAGGGCGACCAAATTTTCTTGGTCGACCACCGGGCCTCATTAATCGGTTTATTTCTGTTAACCGAGAATATTATTTGACCGTCTGTAAAGTTTACAGACGGTCAAAAATGCGACCGTGTCTGTTCTGTATCACGGATCTCCCCTCAGGCCCCAAACCAGTTCAGACAGAAGATAATATGGAACACCTTTCATCCCCAAGTCAAATATTGCACATGGCCTATGGTGATCACCTCACCTTGTATCAGAAAGGAGGAGCTAATCAGTGAAGTCACCTGGTGGAGGTCTTGGTTGGAATGAAAACCTGCAGCCTCTCAGCCCTCCATGGCACATGATTGGTGACCCCTGACATAATCCAAGCCCGTCAAAGCGTCCCGTCGCCATGGTTACCGTATTAAACTGCATGTGGGTTCATGAGCAACTTCTCAGCTTTCAGGAACAGCTGGAATTTTCTCGATAGAGCAAACTTTACGGACGTTACGGTATTTACAATCTGACGTGTGCATCTGTGTCGGCGACGACGCGTTCGGCCTTAAAATGAACCGACAAGATTTATCGGTTAAAGTTCAAAGGTCAACAAGCGGTCAAACGGCCGCCGGTTAGCAACACTATTCTGATCTTGAAGTTGATGGTTGATGGTTGAAGTTTGAGCCGAAGCAGCGGACTCACCATGACGATGATGACCATGCAGCCGGTCAGGATCCTGCTGAACCTTTGCTTCTCGGGGAAGTAGGGTTCCTCAGCGCCGGTCACCGGGTTCCTCATGGTCATCGGTGCCATGGCGGTGAACTCTGGCCGAGGACGCTCCTGGGGGGAGGGCGGAGGGTCAGAGGTCACTCAGGAGCCCTAACATGTGTGATGTGGTGACTCATACCAGACATGGAAGTAACTAATTCCACTTCCTCACGTCCCTGTAACTGAGCAGCTGTGCAGTGTGTTTGTACTGGTGGGAGTTTTCTGTCTAGACGTCTGACCTCGATCTCCTCGAACTCGGAGCAGTCCCAGCGGTGAGCGAGCGCCGAGCACGTCCTCTTCCAGTACTCCAGGAAGGTGACGGCCCACAGAGACATGAACACACTGAAGAACACCGTCCCTCCATTATCAAACAGCAAGCCTGCCTGCAGACAGACAGGCAGGTGGTTATACAAGCAGACAGACAGACAGACAGACGGGTGATCAGATGGACAGGATGACAGACAGGCAGACAGACAGGTACCTTGTAGATGATACAGATGCTGGACAGGTTCCAGTGTGAGCAGATGTTACAGAGAGGACACATGGTGAAGGTTCCTCCACTGTCACACAGCTCGCTGCTACACACACACACACACACACACACACACACACACGCACACACACACACCCTCGTCATTATCATCATCATTATCATCATTGTGCCTGGGGGTTGATTGGTGATTATGGCAATGTTGTATATGAGCACACACACACACACACACACACACACACACACAGTGTGTGTACTTACGCTGGTACATCAGTGGCAACGAGCCAGAATCCAAACAGGAAAATCACCGTCCCGACGACAGAGGATGGTAACAACCAGCCAGTATAGAAACCTACAGTCAGAAAACAGTTACTATGGAAACCTGAAGTCAGAAAACAGTTACTATGGAAACCTGAAGTCAGAAAACAGTTACTATGGAAACCTACAGTCAGAAAACAGTTACTATGGAAACCTACAGTCAGAAAACAGTTACTATAGAAACCTACAGTCAGAAACAGTTACTATGGAAACCTACAGTCAGAAAACAGTTACTATGGAAACCTACAGTCAGAAAATAGTTACTATGGAAACCCACAGTCAGAAACTGACAGTAGTAGTTGTGGTAGCTCAGGAGAGGAGGTTGTAGTGAGAGCAGTACTGTAGTTATCGTTGTTGAATAAATATCATCATCAGTATTAGTAATCGTTCTTGTAGTATTAATGTCAGTATACCCAGCCGGGTAAAGTACAGTGAGTACTTGGCAGTGGTGTGTGGTGTAGTCGGTCGTAGTAGCAGTATGAGGAGTATTCGTGTACCCAGCCAGGCGAAGTACAGCGCGATCTTCTCGCCGTAGTATTCTCTGATGTGGTCCAGAGGCTGGTAGCGCCTCCAGCAGGACCACTGAGCCCAGTACCCATACAGGATCTGTCGGACAGACAGAGACTGGGGACAGGAGGGGGAGACGGGCAGCTGGAACGGACCCTGCACACAGACAGGTAGACAGACAGGTGGACAGCTGAATGGACGCTGCAGAGACACAGGTAGGTCTGGAAGAGGTGGGAGGGGCAGAGACCAGGTGAACTCAGACCAGCGGGATGAGGCAGCATCACATCAAAACCATCACATTAACTCAGATGTAAACCACACACACACACACACACACACACACACACACACACCAGATAAGAGTGTGCCATGCATGTGCAAAAATAAATAAAAATGAAAACATCACATCAATCAGTGTAGTGTATCTACGACGAAGGAACAACATGAACAGAGGAAAATACAGACAGACAGGCAGACAGACAGGCAGGCAGAGAGACAGACAGACAGGCAGGCAGAGAGACAGACAGACAGACAGACAGACAGACAGGCAGACAGACAGGCAGGCAGAGAGACAGACAGACAGACAGGCGGGCAGGCAGACAGACAGGTGGGCAGGCAGACAGACAGGCGGGCAGGCAGACAGACAGACAGGCGGGCAGGCAGACAGGCAGACAGACAGACGGGCAGGCAGACAGACAGACAGACAGGCAGGCAGACAGACAGACAGGCAGGCAGACAGACAGACGGGCAGGCAGACAGACAGATGGGCAGGCAGACAAACAGGCAGACAGACAGACGGGCAGGCAGACAGACAGACGGGCAGGCAGACAGGCAGACAGACAGACGGGCAGGCAGACAGACAGACAGACAGGCAGGCAGACAGACAGACGGGCAGGCAGACAGACAGATGGGCAGGCAGACAAACAGGCAGACAGACAGACGGGCAGGCAGACAGACAGACGGGCAGGCAGACAGGCAGACAGACAGACGGGTAGACAGACAGACAGACGGGCAGGCAGACAGACAGACGGGTAGACAGACAGACAGACGGGCAGGCAGACAGGCAGACAGACAGACGGGTAGACAGGCAGACAGACAGACAGACGGGCAGACAGACAGGCAGGTCCTCACCTCATGCAGCGGGTAGGCAGCAGTAAAGACGCTCTCGGTCAGCAGGCGGTCGATCCCCACCTCGCCTCTGCTCACGGAGCCGTACGGCGTCCTGGCCAGGATCTCATACAGCTGAAGGGACAGGACACATCACGCATCACGGCTACGGTATCCCTCCGCCCCGAGCCGGCTCTGCTCACGCTGACGCATCACGGCTACGGTATCCCTCCGCCCTGAGCCGGCTCTGCTCACGCTGACGCATCACGGCTACGGTATCCCTCCGCCCCGAGCCGGCTCTGCGCACGCTGACGCATCACGGCTACGGTATCCCTCCGCCCTGAGCCGGCTCTACACTCTTCCCCTCAGAGGAAACAGAGCCTGCTCTGCTGGCTGCTGTTTGGGGTGACGGGGTCTCTGCGTCACGTCTACCTGAGGCCCGCTGCTCTGATTGGTGGATCCCAGGTGGAACGCACCAACACGCACGTCAACACGCACGTCCAGAGGCTCCTGTCCTCTGCTCAACATGCCGCCCTGAAGTCAACACTAGGGGCTCTATTTTCACAGGCCGGGCGAGGCGGGGGCGGCGTGCTAGTTTGGTGCAAGGACTCCTCCGTCCCTCCTACCGGCGGAGGGAGGAGAGAAGGCGTGGAGTGGGTTTGACACAGCCGATTCACTTTAAACCAATCAGATGAGCCCCTGTCCTCGCCTTTAAAATGCGCTGCGTGAAGGCGTAATGAAAGTTTACACAGCTGACATGGAGGTCGACTGCTGCAGGCGGAGCGGAGCCCAGGAGAGCGGCGGGCACACGTCACCAAAACCTCACAGGCAGGCTTCCAGACTGTCAGGCACAGTAACAAAACAATAAATACCCACAAAAACCACTATTCAATGCTACTGTCTCAATCAGCACATACATTTATCTCCACATCGACTGTCCCGTCACATCTGACGTCAGATCAGAGGAGATTGGCACCGTTTGTGCTGATTGTGAAGTTTTGCTGATGTGCGCACTGCCCGCCTGTCAGCCAAACTTCCACTACACCGGCCCCGCTCCGCCTTGCGCTGAAAGTAGACCTGGTTTCAGATGGCGAGCTTTGGGCGCACCTCGGCGAAGCTTTTAGGCACGAAAATGTCACTGCGCCAAGCTGAATCTGTCAACACCTCCCCCTGCTGCAACGGCACTCCCACCTCAGCGCACCTCCGTCTGCCAGAATACCAAACTGAGCGCCCCTCGGGTTGTGCTGCTCGAGACTAGCTCTGCAGGGGGTTTGCCTCACTGCGTCACCCTGCACTGCACCGGGAAACTAGAGCCCCAGAGGGTGACACTCCCGTCCCATCCCGCTCAGTTTTTTTCCCCCTTGGTGGGGTTATTCTTTAGAATTAGATTTGATGCTCTCCCCATCCCTTTTAGATTACTTTGTGTTCTAGTGGAATTTTAATTCAAACCATATGGAGCAGTGTATCTGGAGGGATGCACTGCCTTCATTCAAACAACAGAAACCCCCTCACTGAAGGCCACAGAACATAAACAACACATGGCCTGCAGGCCGATCAGCTTTCCTGGCTCTTCTGGAGTCAGTTAGAGTGAAAGAAACAGTCCGTGGGTCACGCCGTCAGAGCCGCAGCCCACGGCCCACACAGTTAAAAAAGTGCCACTGAATGGGGTGGAGGGGCCCACACCGATACTCTTTCAGGGGGCCCAGAATTCCTAGCAACTGGCCTGCACGCCACGCCCACCTTAGCTGAATATGAACCCAAACATGGCATTTCATGCTGTAGTCAATCTATTTATTGACAACATTTACAGCTATGATCAACTTTAAACAATAAAATAATAAATAAAAACACAAAAAACATAAATGTGGCATTGTGTGGCATGTAAAGCACTTTGTGCTACATTTCATGTATGAAAAGTGCTCTATAAATAAAGTTTTGATTGATTGATTGATTGTAATTCTGACTTAATTGGGTCATGCTGGCTGCCTTCCGCCATTGTTGTTCATATTATTTGCGTAATGCTGGGTTTCCGGTGTGGGAAGTGTAGTTTGTCTGAGTTGCGCTGCAGCGTTAGCTCACAGACAGACACGGCGTCACGTGACGACGACATGCCGTGAGTCACGTTCACATCTTTTCACGCCTCGTCTGAAACCTGGACCAGACTGCAGCTCCGACTCACATCCACACTTGGAGGTAAAATGTGAGCTCAGGTCAGATTTGGGCCTCAGCAGCCGGTTAAAACGTAAAGACAAGAGGAAACAGACGTTCCTGGGCTTCAGTCTTTATGAACTCTTTGAAACCAGAGTTGATTCAGTTTGTTGATTTCTTTCAAAAATGTGGGTTAGGGTTAATTAGCAAGAAATTACAGGAGCACTGGTCAAACATTAGAAAAACACATGACCAGAGACTGGGTCTGTATAGTTGGGTAGGAAGATAGGGACGCATGATGTATTTTGAAGTTGAAGAAAACTGGATTTGTAATTATTAAAATGATATATTTAAAGGTCAGATCAGTGAAAGGCTGTCACAAACATTTCAGTGGTGCTGTTAGTTTGTCAGAGTCGATGTCTGCAGATGTTTGTCCAACTCACCACCTGGTGTCTCTGAGTGGTTTTGAAGAAAGTGTCTCTGTCGTTGCTGCCCAGGAACCTGAGGACAGGCAGCAGAGCTCAGGTTAGCTTAGCCCACAGCTCGTCCACAAGATGTCATTATCTCAGCGCTGGGATTTCATTTGGTCTCTGTATTCAGTCTCGCCTCCAGGACATTCCTGAAGCAGGAGGATCTGCTTCGGAAAAGGTGGAATCACCTCACGCAGGAATCACCTGTATGACAGGTACTTCCGCTCCACATAAACTTCCTGTTTGCGTCTAACACAACAGCAATGGCTGCGTTTTTCACCCGCTCCCTCCTAAAATATCATCCAGGCTAATTCAGACACAGCCAGCAAGAGAAAGGACAAAGGATTTACACTCTACTAGTCAAATTATGTCCATAACTATGAAGGGAAGGTTAACGTTAAGTGTTTTACGTTAGGCTCCAGTCTAGCGTACATGTCAGCGAGTAGCTGACAACGTTAACCTTCAGTGTCAACAGTTGCACTGATGATATTTCTGTTGGATTTTGTCCAATGATGTAACGTATTTAACCCAAATGTAATGCCGATCACAGTTTCAGACAAGCGTCCACAATCCAGTTTCTGTGAGACATTCATCAGCTGACGTGCGACTTGCTTCCGTACACTAGCCCAACACACAGAACAAAATAAAGAGTAGTTGAGTCGATCGTAAGCCGAGCATACGTTTATCACAGTGGTATGTCTCACAAAAACTTGATTTGAGTGACTTGTTTTCTCAGGAACTTGGACTGAACCTGTATGAGGACTTTCCCTCACAGGAGGAGGCTGGCTGTCACTCATCTGATCCTAATCCCTTAAACTGTGGTTAACATTACATTAGGCTTATACATTATATCAGACAGACACCGAACAAAAATACAACAGTAATAAGGATGATTAGTGCAACTGATGACAGTGAACGCTAACGTTAGCTACGACCCGCTAACGTGTACGCTAGACTAGAGGCTAACGTAAGAGACTCCTAACTTTAACCTTTGCTTCACAGCTGTGGATATAACTGGACAGGTAGAGTGTAAATCCTTTGTCCTTTCTTGCGTTAGGTGTGTCTGAATTGGCCTGGATGATCCGGTTAACATCATATCTTTGGCACATCAAGGAGGGAGCGGGTGAAAAACGCAGCCATTGCTGTTGTGTTAGACGCAAACAGGAAGTTTATGTGGTGGCTGACGCCGAGCAGAAGTACCTGTCATACAGGTGATGTGCACGTTCCTGTGGTACCGAACAGGAACCAGAGAACCTGAGCTGAGGCACTTAACAGCATCCTGAGTTTAATGTGATAATAAACTACAACACTGAGTTTAATGTGATAATAAACTACAACACTGAGTTTAATGTGATAATAAACTACAACACTGAGTTTAATGTGATAATAAACTACAACACGCTGAGTTTAATGTGATAATAAACTACAACACTGAGTTTAATCTGATAATAAACTACAACACGCTGAGTTTAATGTGATAATAAACTACAACACTGAGTTTAATGTGATAATAAACTAACGGCTGTTTGCTAACGGCTGACGGAGCCACTGCATTAAAGATTATAGAGACCGTGATCATCGGTCAATAGTGATGTCCTGGGGAGGTCCTCTGGCGTCCGGGCCGTGAGCGGCGGACAGACTGACCTGAGGTCAGACTGCAGCAGGTTTATTTTCATAAAGCTTTGTGCTTATCTTCTCAAAGAGGTGTGTCTGAACATCATTAAACTTGTAACCGCGACCGTTGAAAATGAAACGTCATAAACGGCTGAAAGCGGCTGAAAGCGGCTGAAAGCGGCTGGGACTGGATCCACAGTCTGTTACTGGCTAACGTGCCAAGCTAATGTGCTAATGCTACGAGCTAACAGTTCAGTCTGCTGGTGCTGTGTCTCGGAAGAAAGGTTTTCAGAATAAAGATCAGGAGATTTACTGATCAGCACACCTCTGCTGTGAAGTGTTGAACTTTCATCACAGCTCAGTGGATCCAGCACGCAGCACTGTGGCATTCTGGGTAATGAGGAGGAAGCATGTTGTGATTGCTGGAGGCACAGCTTCCTGGCTGGTCTGAGATCCCCCCCCCCCCCCCCCCCCCCCCCCCTTCAGGATGTGGTGGTGACCAGACGAATCCTGAAGGCAGCCCCGCCCCCCAGTGCAAACACACACACACACACACACACACACACACACACTTCCTCAAACAAGAGACCATCCCTGCACAGTTTAAACACAGCGTGTGTTTACCGAGAGAAACTCCAGCAACAGCAGCACTTCACTAATATCCCAGGATCCCAGTTCTCAAACTGAGAATCCAGTTTTCATCCTTTCCTATAAAACAGCTGAGCCTCCTGAGTCTGCTGTGTGGGCTGAGAAAATCACCAGTATTTTCTTCTTACGTATCAAAATAAAAGCTTGGATTTGTTCTTTAAAATGCAGCTTGAACTTCACTTGAAAGTCAAGGTCCAGGTATCATTTGGCGAAAGAATCAAGGGATGTGTGCACGGGTCAGGACACTTTGAGGTGCCCCGCCTTGATTCTCAACTTCACTTCAGGTAGATTTTCAGGGCTGAGGTGGCTGAGGAGTGCCATGTGTGTTCAGGCCAAACGGAGGCTAAAACCAACGGCTCGTCGAGGGTTTTGTGTTTTATGGCTTTCAAACTGAAAAGTCGTCGGTGAAACCAGAGTTATCAGCGCTGTGGAGAAACGCCTCTCAGCTCCTTCTTGCAAATAAAATTTAGCAAATTTATGCATGAAAGCCATTTATCAACTGGTCTGTAATCTGCCCTGACCGCAGCGTTCCTGCCTCATTAACATGAATACACACCTCCAGCTGAGTGAGTCAGGACTGAACCCAGATCAGCTGCAGAGGTTAACTCTTTCAAACCCAAGAGAGGCACGTCTTTCCTCTCCCAGCGGGTCAGAGAGACCAAAGAGAACCGGAACACTGCCAGCTGCACGTAAAACCACCAGAAAAACAGCAACTGAATAAATACATTTTAGCAACACAAAGGAATGAATGAATGAATGAATGAATGAATGAAATCCTGCATTCCTTCATGTTCTTTCAGTAAAGGTGCTGCGGTTCTCTCAGTAAAAGGTTCCTCGGTGTGAAAAGTGCAAGTTGTGGCTGTGAAGAACGGTTCACTCGTTGCTGATTAAAGGTTCTTGGCGTTCTAACTGGCTGGATCAGGGGTTCTCAAAGGTTCTCAGGGAGCAGCGGCTGGAGAAAGGCAACACATGTTTTTCACAAGCAGCACTGATCACTGATGTGACCTTTGACCTTTGTCACTTATTCATTTGTTGATTTATTTGCTTTGATAATTTTCAAGTTTTTTGTTTTTTTTTTACATTTCTGGGGTTTTGTGCTCATTTTCTGGTCATTTTCTTACATTCTTTCTTTCTTTCTTTCTTTCTTTCTTTCTTTCTTTCTTTCTTTTCAAATGTTCCAGAAACCTTCCATGGGAAGTTCAGCTGAGGAATTTTGGAAATTTTGTTTTGTCATAAGCAGACATGCGTGCAAGCTAATGACATTTTTGACTTTGACTTATTTTGAGTAGATTTTTTTTCTCAGTCCTTCAAGATTGATGGAGGATAAATGAATAGAAACAGGCTCAATGAACAGATGAACACTCCTCAGTCAGCAGCTAAATCAAACTGTAACCTGCATTCTTATATGAAAACTGTATTTCTGTGAAAACTGGTCAGCAGAAGGCAGAAGAAGCAGCATCACAGTGGAGCACGCTGGCTGATAGAAAGCCTCTGAAATAGCTACTAAACACATTTTGCTATTTTTCATAACTTCTTCAAAACTAAAAAGGAACCAAAACAAAATATTTACAATTTTACTAGATTAAAAACACCGGAAGCCATTGCAGCCCTCGACGTGGACGTAAGCAACCAGAATTGGCACGAGGTCTATGCAAATGAAGACACCAACAAAGCTTACGATGCCTTTCTATCCATTCTAGTACATCCATTCTAACACTATGATAAAAATTGTCCCATAAGAAAACAAACCACCAAGCACAATAATGTAAATAAACCATGGATAACGAGAGGGATTGAAAATGCATGTAAAAAGAAAAATCTATTATATAAAATCTTTTTAAAGAATAGGACAAAAGAAACTGAAATCAGATACAAAACATATAAAAATAAATTATTGAATATTATAAGATATCAGAAGAAGGAATATTACCACAAATTATTGGAACAACATAAGAGTAACACTCAAGGCATATGGAAGGTAATAAACAGTGCAATCAGAAAAAATACTGGAAAAGTGGACCTTCCTAACCACTTCACAAATGATAATACAACTATAAATAAACCAAAGGAAATTGCTGATGAATTTAATAAATATTTTACAAATGTGGGATCCAATTTGGCCAATGAGATTATGGAACCGACAAATAAGGATGAGTTAGAGAATATTATTGATCGAAACTATGACTCTATTTTTATTAGTGGTGCTAATGAAAATGAAATACTTGAAATAGTACATCAGTTCAAGGACAAAAAGTCAGCCGACTGGACCGACATAGACATGACACTAGTTTAAAAAATAATAACAAACTGTAAAACCACTGACCCACATTTGTAACCAATCTTTTCAGACAAGAATCTTTCCAAGCAAACTGAATACCACAAAGGTAATACCCATTTTCAAAAACGGAGATAAACATAAATTTAATAACTACAGGCCTATTTCACTATTGTCACAATTCTCTAAAATAATTGAAAAATTGTTTGTGAAGAGATTAGATCAGTTCATAGAAAAACACAATTTGTTGAGTAATCATCAATATTAGTCCAGTCATTTTATGAAAAAAACTAGGACAAATTGCAAGAGAAGCAAACTCAACTGATTCTGTATCCTCAGTTTGTCCTGAGTGAGGGGAAAAAAGTCCCAAGAAATCCCATTGGTGGAAAGTTTTGAAAATCACCTATTTATGACCACATATTACCAAAAAACACTGTTTTTAACACACAGGGGAAAGGGGTTCAACATTTTACTTTCAGATATCACTATAAAAATTCACAAGTTGATTACACACACAAAGACAAGAAAAAAAGTCAATTACAAGTTCTTTGAATTATTCTGTTTACACATGCATATCACACATTATCTGATGTGATATGCGCTAATAAGGAATATAAGGAATAAATGCCAGAAGAGACATTTAAACAGTGAATTAAAAGGTTACTATATATACAGTAACCTTGAATTAAAAGGTTACTATATCACAGTGAATTAAAAGGTTACTGTATATATAGAGTATAGCTTTATAGTGATATCTGAAAGTAAAATGTTGAACCCCTTTCCCCTGTGTGTTAAAAACAGTGTTTTTTGGTAATATGTGGTCATAAATAGGTGATTTTCAAAACTTTCCACCAATGGGATTTCTTGGGACTTTTTTTCCCCTCACTCAGGACAAACTGAGGATACAGAATCAGTTGAGTTTGCTTCTCTTGCAATTTGTCCTAGGTTGACCCCAATTTTGGCCTAAAATTACTGGACTATATGGGTTTCGAGCTAATAGGTCCACTTTGATGGCTGTAATGGAATTAATGGAGGGCATCACAGATGCTACTGAAAAAGGGGAGAACACGGTGGGAGTGTTCATCGACTTGAAAAAGGCGTTTGACACTATAGATCACAATTTATTAAATAAACTGGAGAGATATGGCATCAGAGGGATAGCAAATGCATGGATAAAAAGCTACCTTAATGATAGACACCAATACGCACAAATACATAATGTAAAATCTGGGTTAGAAAAAGTCACATATGGTGTTCCACAAGGTTCGGTCCTAGGGCCTAAACTATTTATATTATATATAAACAATATTTGCAAAGTGTCCAAGATATTAAAATATGTATTATTTGCTGATGACACAAACCTGTACTGCACCGGTAAAAATTTGGAACAGCTTCTGAAAGCAGTAGAAGGGCAACTGACCATTCTAAAAAAATGGTTTGATATAAATAAGCTATCAGTAAATCTAAGCAAAACAAAATTAATTATATTTGGCGCTGGAAAAATGAACCATCAAGCAACAATCAAAATTAGTTGAATAGAAAGAGTATATGAAAATAAATTTCTGGGTATAATAATAGATGACAAACTATGCTGGAAATCACATATAAATAATGTAAAATTGAAATTGTCTAAAACTGTTGCAATATTATATAAAACTAAATATATTCTTAGCCATAAATCATTATATCTGCTATATTGCTCACTCATAGTTCCATATATTACCTACTGTGTGGAGGTATGGGGTAATGCTTATACTACAAACACAAACCCTGTTTTTATACTACAGAAGAGAGCTATGAGAATAATAAATAAATCTGATTATTATGAGCCGAGTCATAATAATAATAATATAAGGGGTACACCCATGTTCAAAATTATCACAGCAAGAACAAACATTAAAAGGAGATGTACATCGGTCAAGGCAAGAGAAATATGGAATAGTTGTGATAACGACCTAAAAATGTGCAGGTCAATCTATAGATTCAAGAAAATGTATAAAAATAAAACAATTAATAAATATAGAACTTTAGTATAAATATTAATTTATTATTTCTAGAAAGTGAAGCAACCAAATTCATTCTCTCTTTCTTTCACCTGTGTTTGGTTTATCCTATTGTTTGTCATTGTTTGTTTGTAATCTAAGTTGAGTTAAAAGGGTAGGTAAACATAAGCTACGGCTTCAGCCTACGCCTTTTCGGTCCAGGTATTGTTTTTTTTTCCTTGTAATGGTTATGGTGAAAAAAAAAATCCTGTATGATTTAAGATCAAAATAAACTTATTCATTCATTCATTCATTTTGACTTATTTTTTCCAGTTAAACTTTAATACCACAGGTCAAATATATTTACCCCAGTCATATCATCAAGACCTCCATGCCTGGGTGTCGTCTGTGGGCTCAGGCAGAGTCATGTGGAAATTTGACTGAATTTGCATTAAATCTGGTTGTTTTAACCAGGATTATGCTGCAAGACGGTTTTTCTTCAACTATATTAAGTTCCTGCTTATAAGCCAACATGCAATTTTGCAAACTTCCAGATTATTCCTGTAAATTCCTGTTAATTCCCATATATTCCCATTAACTCCCATGGAAAGTTTCCAACTTTGAAAAATCCCTGAATTTTGCAACCCTATATGATCCTCACAGTTTCTGCATCCTAACAGCTTCCAGTCAGTTAAAGCCGTGGTCTCCAATCACCAACCAGACACACACACACACACACACACACACACACACACACACACACACACACACACACAGGAAGCTGCGCCCCTCCCTGCAGTGAACTGAGAGGCTTCATGTCCACTTCCATTCAACACGCCTGTTTATCTACTGTATAAACTATTATTATATTTGTGAGTGCGTGTGAGTGTGTGTGAGTGTGTGTGAGTGTGTGTGTGTGTCACATGATCCTGAAGTGACTGACGGGTGGATTAATCAGGAGGCTCCTGTGTGATCAGGTCATATTGATCATGAGGAGCTGTGAACAGGCTGAGCTCGCTGGGCTTTCAGTCGCCGCGTCTGAAAACAGGAACGAGCAGCAACAGGTGTTTATATGCAAATGAGCTCATTAGGGGCGTGGCCATCTCCGTTTACGGCTGAGTGTGTGAGCGTGCATGAGGCTCGTGCACGTGCCAGCAGTTGCACACAGACTGAGGTCTATAACACAGCTTTATAAATCTGTGTGTGGCTCTGTGTGAGCGCTGGACTGAGTGACAGGACTGAGGTGTGCTCTGGCTCCGCCCACCTCTCCAGCTTGGTGTTCCTGAACTGGCAGGTGTAGTAGTCGGCCGGGGGGTTGGGGACGTCCTGGGCCAGCGGGTTGGGGATGGACAGTTTCTGCAGAAGCTGCTCCGACCAGTTGGTGTTTGGTGAGTTGACCACCTGAGGAGAACACCGTCAGTGTGTCTGTAAGAACCAGCAAGAACCAGCAAAACCAGCAAGAACCAGAGAGAACCAGCAAAACCAGCAAGAACCAGAGAAAACCAGAGGGAACCAGAGAGAACCAGCAAAACCAACAAGAACCAGCAAGAACCAGCAAAACCAGCAAAACCAGCAAGAACCAGAGAGAACCAGCAAGAACCAGAGAGAACCAGAGAGAACTAATGTCTGCTGACAGAAACTGTGAGGGAACGTTTGGCCAACAAATTAACAAAAACTGACAAGCAGAAGCACAACTCGTGATCCACACACACACACACACACACACACACACACACACACACACACACTGCTCATTAAACACAGGATCATATTTAATATGATCCCCCTGCTCTGTGTGGTACACAAGCAACCAACACTGAGGTCAGAGGTCATGCAGCAAATATTCCTGAGCCGAGGATGATGAGGATGAGGATGTGAGGATGATGAGGATGTGAGGATGATGAGGATGAGGATGTGAGGATGATGAGGATGTGAGGATGTGAGGATGATGAGGATGATGAGGATGAGGATGTGAGGATGATGAGGATGATGATGATGTGAGGATGATGAGGATGATGAGGATTAGGATGAGGATGATGAGGATGTGAGGATGATGAGGATGATAAGGAGGAGGATGTGAGGATGATGAGGATGAGGATGATGGGGATGTGAGGATGAGGATGATGAGGATGAGGATGTGAGGATGATGAGGATGATGAGGATGTGAGGATGAGGATGAGGATGTGAGGATGATGAGGATGATGAGGATGTGAATGATGATGTGAGAATGAGGATGATGAGGATGAGGCTGTTGTACCTGCAGTGGGACTCTGAGGCTGATCTCCTCGGCGTAGTAACACAGGACGTTCCACGGAGCGCTGAGGAGAACAAAGCAGATGTTCCTCTTGGCCTGATGAACCTCCACCTGCGCGCGCACACACACACACACACACACACACACACACACACACACACTGTAATAACCATAATAATAACAATAAGAGAAGTCAACAGGAAGTTGCCCAGAACAGAGGGCAGCTCTGGAGTTTCTGGCTCTAGATCCTGAGTGACCTCTGACCTCTGCACGCAGACACACTCTGTGCTGCCGGGCTTTATTATTGTTAATGTCGTTTGATTGGCTGTTCAGGCAGACTCCACCCGCTGCGGGGGGGTGGAGTCTGCCGCAGGACCGAGGGTCTCGCTGTGCTTTGGGTGCGTTACTTTTCCTCACCAGTTCCTGCAGAATGCCGGCACCTCGCAGCTTGGACAGGAAGGCCTCCCTCCACTTCCTGTGGGACTCGTTGGCTCCGCCCTCCTCGTCCTTCTGGTCCGAGCGACTCTCCCACACCAACACGAAATCTGCTGAGTCAGCACAGAGCGTTACAGAAACCCTGCAGCTGTCCCGGCAGGAGGATCTCCTGCGGGACAAACAGAAGAAGAGCCTCTGCCGAGAACGTTAACCTCCTCGCCCTCCAGCCAACATGGACCCCCTCCAAACCCCAACAACACGAGGAACGTGTTAAAGCTCCGCCCCGGTTCCTCTGCAGGTTCTCCTTCACGTTCCTCTGCTCTCCTCCCAGAGCGAGCAGTGGGCTTTCAGAGCTGCCACATCACTCCTCCTCCCTCTCCTCCATTCATTCCACTACGATATGAACATGAACTTTCAGAGCCTTCACACTTTCTTCACTCCAGTTTTCCATCAGCCCAATAAAGTCCTCCACAGGAGTTTTCCTAAAAGCAGCAGCACTGTTGGCTTTTCAGGACTTTTTCACACTGAAACGCTCCCTCCTCCTCCTCCTCCTCCTCCTCCTCCTCCTCCAGGGAAAATAGTCCCTAAGCGGGGAAATGTTTTGCTTTCCACAGCCAATCATCAGCTGTGTGGTTTCTGAACATTATGAGGCGGCTGCTTCAGACTCACAGTCTGAGTCTGTTTGTCGATGAGGAACGACAACTACTTGAATTACTGAATTAATGTCCATCTGACAGTCAGAGGCTTCAAAGATCTATCTCACACACACACACACACACTCACACCCACACACACACACACACACACACAGCCTGCAGATACAGTGTTCAGTGGACTGTGATGGTTTTTGTCAGTTGGAGTTGATTTGCACAGTAAACTGAAACTCCTCCAAACAGAAACGAGTATATTGACACAGCAGATAAACACACACACACACACACACACACACACACAGCAGGTAAACACACACAACATGCTGACACGGCCTGGCAGCAGAACTCACCGATTCGAGTCTTTCCATCGCTGAAGACATTTCGGTCCCTCGGGGGCCCTGGAGGATTCTGGGAAATAGCAGCAGGCCTCTGTTAGCAGAGGATCTCTCTCTCTCTCTCTCTCTCTCTCACACACACACACACACACACACACACAGACTGGACAGCTCTGTGTGCTAGCAGCTAGCAGGCCAAGAGCATGTTTGTTATGTGTGTTAGCTCGTTAGCTAATCATGAGCTAACTGTACGTTAGCTTGATGAGACGTTGACGTGAGCGGCGCCAGAGAGTCTCTAACACGGGAAGAGGTGCCACTCCCGTCTGACTTCCGGGTCTCGGAAACTCGTCTCTGTCCATGTGAGGGCGCTGGCGGGCGAGTGCAGAATGAATGGGAGTCTATGGGGACACACCCCTAAAAATCCACTTTTCTCTAGAAATAATTTTTTTGTCCAGTAATTTGAATCCTCTTTTCAAAAGTTGGGGCTAAAAAAATACACTCAGCTGAATATTGGATTTTTTAAGTTCACCTATCTGTTCTAAAAAGTGTGATGACGTCACACATTGAGAGGTGCTGCTTTCCAGAGCCTGTCTCCACAGAGCAGACGGAGACACTCAGAGAGCCCGTCTGTGCTATATTAGACATTCTCTGTACACACAAATATCAACTTTGATGGAAAAGTCCTCCTTAAGAGTGGTGTTTCCCGTTTCTCTTGGTCTTCAGGTGCCATCAGGTGGGATCCCTCGTCGTAAACAGCCGCAAGTCCGTCACTGACCAATCAGCATTCATTAGCAAATGCTAGCGTGTTATGGCCAACAACAGCCCAAACTGTAGGAAACTGAAAGGATATAAGTTCTCTAATTTCACTTTTAACCTATAATCCATATTGAACTTTCAGAAACTACAACAGGATTTGTGATTTTTCAACCATAAACAGGAGTAAGAGACAAATTTAGCCGTTTAGCTCCATAGAGCCCCATTCATTCTGCACTCGCCCGCCAGCGCCCCCAGTGGAATTACGGTGGAACTGCAACCAAGTTTGATACAGTGGGGGTCAATGGAGAGTGGAGAGGCTCGTCGTAGACGGGCTCTGACGCTGCTTCACTTCCTGTTTCTGTTACTTTGTTTCCTGTGTGTTTCCATGTGGATGTGAACACGGCAGTGACACGTGTGTCATGTGACCCGGTCGGCGTGTGCGCAGACACACCGGGCTAGGAAACCTTAGCTAGCAGCGCTAGCTAGCAAGCTAACGTTAGCCAACAGGTTAAACTCAGGGGTTGGGGTGGCTCGGGTTAAAGGGACAGTCCGCGCCGCATCTGCCTGCTTCTCTGAGTTCTTCGAGGACAGATGCTGGTCCAGCTGTGAGCCTCAGACCGGCAGGTGCACAGGTGTTCCTGTTCGGGACGGTCCCGTGAGAGGACTCAGACGGGACGTGGCTCCTCCCACCCCGCCGAGCGGACACACCCCCCGCCCACAAATCTGTGTTTCACAGCGTTTCCTGTGAGTGAGAGTGTGTGTGTGTGTGTGTGTGTGTGTGTGTGTGTGTGTGTGTGTGTGTGAGTGTGAGTGTGTGTGTGTGTGTGTGTGTGTGTGTGTGTATTCTGCTCTGCTCTCTGTTTGAAATGTTTGAACTGGTTTTTGTTGACATTTGATGGGAAGTTTACTTGTCATTTCTTATTTCTTGATATCATCATGTTGTTGTCCTGGTGCTCGTCACATATTTTTCCATATTTCTGAAGGAATTCAGGTGAATTTGCTCGGCATTTTAACTCAACAGTTAGCGTCACTGATCTGACGTTTTAACATATAATTTTACAAATACAGTTTTCATGTCAAATATCTGCTGCTGGGGGGGGGCTGGGCCTCCTTGTGTCCGGGGGGGCACCTGTGAGGACCTCCGGCCTGATGGCCCCCCAGGCCCCCCCGGACCCCCCGGACCCCTCCCCGGATGGTGCCAGTCTGATCTCCATCTCAGACTTCCTGCTTCCTGTTTCTGCAGCTACATACAGGAACTCTCTCTCTCTCTCTCTCTCTCTCACTCACACACACACACACACACACACACACACACACACACATACACACACACACACACACACACACACACACACACACACACACACACACAGTGCTGGTACCTCATTGATGCTTCCGTAGTTGTGGTCGGGGTTGGTTGTCATGACGATGAGATTGGTACGGTCCTCCTTCCCTCCTTGTGTCCTCATCTTCCCTCAGCAACCTCCTCCACCCTTTCCTGCTCAACACACACACACACACACACACACACACACACACACACACACATTACAGACTTACATTCATTGTCTTGAGACGCCGGCCCAGCCATACTGTCCAACTGGGGATCAGACGTTTGTCCCCAGTTGGACAAGCCGTCCCCAGTTACTGGGTCTGGTGCGTGTCCCTACAGGTCATCAAAAACAGACCCACACTCACACACACACACTCACACACACACACACACACACACACACACACACAGTCCACTCTTAGATTAACTTTGAGGCCTAATTTCTTTCAAAAACAAGGCAAATAAAGCAATTAGCAAATTAGCAAAATAAATAAATAAATAAATTACCAGATCATTAGTCAAAAATTTGGGAAAAAAAGCAAATGAATTTACCTGAAAATACTATTTTTAAAAATACATGGCAACTAAAAGTATATATTTAAACATGAGATTTCTTGTGTTTAAACTGAACGTGTGAGGCTGCATTCACAAGCATTTAATGCACAACATGCACCATGATTTATTTTTCATTTTGTTTTGAAAAAGCCATTCAGTCAAATTCCAAGGAAAAAAAAACCCACAATCTATCTTTCTTATTACCCCTCTGAAAACACATGTGGTTAAAAGGAAAGGTTTCATTTCCACAACACAACCTCCTACTTTATCAAAAAAAAACAAAAAAAAAAACAAAAAAAAGGCCAAAAACCTGCTGCAGTGATCCTACAACACACCGTCCAAATCTAAAGGATACTCTCCATTAGGAATATGATAGATACTCTGGTTTGCAATAAGTTCACTACAAACTCATTACTAAGCACCACAACACAAAATAAATCCTTTTAGAAACATTAGAAGAATTTCATACACTTCGTATAGTAAACAAGGGTTACTGTAGACCTCTGAGGTCGAACACATCCAGCCGCTTTGTTTTTGCTCCTTGAGTTCCTTAAAAACTTAAATACAACGGCCACATAGGATTACTCATCATTTGCATAATAGAGATTAATAAAGATGAAAGTTTCCTGTGGTGGACAGTTTAAAAGACGACTCACCTGAGGACGTGGCGCTGCGTGTGGACCAGAGGACTGAAGCTGCCAGACTGGAGCCAGCAGCTGATAAGAGCCCAGAGAGCTCCTCCCTCCCAGCGTCGCATGGAACCAGTCAGACTGGACAACTCAGTGGGCAAACACAGGCCTGCTGAGACGGCACGGCCCGCAGCGTGCACGGCCCGCAGCGTGCACGGCCCGCAGCGTGCACGTCACATCAGCGTGCACGGCCCGCAGCGTGCACGGCACCTCAGTGTGCACGGCCCGCAGCGTGCACGGCCCGCAGCGTGCACGGCCCGCAGCGTGCATGTCACCTCAGCGTGCACAGCCTGCAGAGCGAACATCACCTCACTGTGCACGTCACTTCAGCGTGCACGCACCGCAACATGCACGGGCCGCAGCGTGCATGCCCCGTAGGGTGCACGTCACCTCAGCATTCAGCGTGCACGTCACCTGGGCGTGCATGTCACCTGGGCGTGCACATCACCTTGGCATGCACTTCACACAGCATTATGTCAGGGGGCAGTAGTTATGCAGTAGTTTATGACAGGGGGCAGTAGTTATGCAGTAGTTTATGACAGGGGGCAGTAGTTATGCAGTAATTTATGTCAGGGGGCAGTAGTTTATGCAGTAGTTTATGTCAGGGTGCAGTAGTTTATGCAGTAGATTGCTTCAGGGTGCAGTAGTTTATGCAGTAGTCTGCTTCAGGGTGCAGTAGTTTATGCAGTAGTTTATGTCAGGGTGCAGTACTTTATGCAGTAGGTTATGTCAGGGTGAAGTAGTTTATGCAGTAGTTTGTTTCAGGGTGCAGTAGTTTATGCAGTAGTTTGTTTCAGTATGCAGTAGTTTATGCAGTAGTTTATGTCAGGGTGCAATAGTTAATGCAGTAGTTTATGTCAGGGTGCAGTACTTTATGCAGTAGTTTGCTTCAGGGTGCAGCAGGTTATGTAGTAGTTTATCTCAGGGTGAAGTAATTTATGCGGTAGTTTGCTTCAGGGTGCAGTAGTTTATTTCAGGGTGCAGTAGTTTATGCAGTAGTTTATGTCAGGGTGCAGTGCTTTATGCAGTAGTTTGCTTCAGGGTGCAGTAGTTTATGCAGTAGTTTGCTTCAGGGTGCAGCAGTTTATTTCAGGGTGCAGTAGTTTATGCAGTAGTTTATGTCAGGGTGCAGCAGTTTATGCAGTAGTTTATGCCAGGTGCAATACTTTGTGCAGTAGTTTATGTCAGGGTTTAGTAGTTTATGCAGTAGTTTATGTCAGGGTTTTGTAGTTTATGCAGTAGTTTATGTCAGGGTGCAGTAGTTTATGCAGTAATGTGCTTCAGGGTGTAGGAGTTTATGTAGTAGTTTATGTCAGGGCGCAGTAGTTTATACAGTAGTTTATGTCAGGGTGCAGTAGTTTATGCAGTAGTTTATGTCAGGGTGCAGTAGTTTATGCAGTAGTTTATGTCAGGGTGCAGTAGTTTTTGAAGTAGGTTGCTTCAGGGTGCAGTAGTTTATGAAGTAGTTTATGTCAGGGTGCAGTCGTTTATGCAGTAGTCTGCTTCAGGGTGCAGTAGTTTATGCAGTAGTTTATGTCAGGGTGCAGTAATTAATGCAGTAGTTTATGTCAGGGTGCAGTAATGTATGCAGTAGTTTATGCAGTAGTTTATGTCAGGGTGCAGTAGTTTTTGAAGTAGTTTGCTTCAGGGTGTGGTAGTTTATGCAGTAGTTTATGTCACGGTGCAGTAGTTCATGCAGTAGTTTGCTTCAGGGTGCAGTAGTTTATGTCAGGGTGCAGTATTTTACGCAGTAGTTTGCTTCAGGGTGAAGCAGTTTATGCAGTAGTTTGTGTCAGGGTGCAGTAGTTTATGCAGTAGTTTGCTTCCGGGTGCAGTAGTTTATGCAGTAGTTTGTGTCAGGGTGCAGTAGTTTATGCAGTAGTTTGCTTCAGGGTGCAGCAGTTTATACAGTAGTTTATGTCAGGGTGCAGTAGTTTATGCAGTAGTTTGCTTCCGGGTGCAGTAGTTTATGTCAGGGTGCAGTAGCTTATGCAGTAGTATGCTTGAGGGTGCAGTAGTTTATGCAGTAGTTTATGTCAGGGTGCAGTAGTTTATGCAGTAGTTTATGACGGGGCAGTAGTTTATGTCAGGGTGCAGTAGTTTATGCAGTAATGTGCTTCAGGGTGTAGGAGTTTATGTAGTAGTTTATGTCAGGGCGCAGTAGTTTATACAGTAGTTTATGTCAGGGTGCAGTAGTTTATGCAGTAGTTTATGTCAGGGTGCAGTAGCTTATGCAGTAGTATGCTTGAGGGTGCAGTAGTTTATGCAGTAGTTTATGTCAGGGTGCAGTACTTTATGCAGTAGTTTATGACGGGGCAGTAGTTTATGTCAGGGTGCAGTAGTTTATGCAGTAATGTGCTTCAGGGTGTAGGAGTTTATGTAGTAGTTTATGTCAGGGCGCAGTAGTTTATACAGTAGTTTATGTCAGGGTGCAGTAGTTTATGCAGTAGTTTATGTCAGGGTGCAGTAGTTTTTGAAGTAGGTTGCTTCAGGGTGCAGTAGTTTATGAAGTAGTTTATGTCAGGGTGCAGTCGTTTATGCAGTCGTCTGCTTCAGGGTGCAGTAGTTTATGCAGTAGTTTATGTCAGGGTGCAGTAATTAATGCAGTAGTTTATGTCAGGGTGCAGTAATGTATGCAGTAGTTTATGCAGTAGTTTATGTCAGGGTGCAGTAGTTTTTGAAGTAGTTTGCTTCAGGGTGAGGTAGTTTATGCAGTAGTTTATGTCACGGTGCAGTAGTTCATGCAGTAGTTTGCTTCAGGGTGCAGTAGTTCATGCAGTAGTTTGCTTCAGGGTGCAGTAGTTTATGTCAGGGTGCAGTATTTTACGCAGTAGTTTGCTTCAGGGTGAAGCAGTTTATGCAGTAGTTTGTGTCAGGGTGCAGTAGTTTATGCAGTGGTTTATGACAGGGGGCAGAAGTTTGTGTCATGGTGCAGTAGTTTATGCAGTACTTTATGTCAGGGTGCAGTAGTTTATGCAGTAGTTTATGACAGGGGCAGTAGTTTATGTCAGGGTGCAGTAGTTTATGCAGTAGTTTATGTCAGGGTTTAGTAGTTTATGCAGTAGTTTATGTCAGGGTTTAGTAGTTTATGCAGTAGTTTATGTCAGGGTTTAGTAGTTTATGCAGTAGTTTATGTCAGGGTGCAGTAGTTTATGCAGTAATGTGCTTCAGGGTGTAGGAGTTTATGCAGTAGTTTATGTCAGGGTGCAGTAGTTTATGCAGTAGTCTGCTTCAGGGCGCAGTAGTTTATGCAGTAGTTTATGTCAGGGTGCAGTAGTTTTTGAAGTAGTTTTCTTCAGGGTGAGGTAGTTTATGCAGTAGTTTATGCCAGGGTGCAGTAGTTTTTGAAGTAGGTTGCTTCAGGGTGCAGTAGTTTATGCAATAGTTTGTGTCAGGGTGCAGTAGTTTATGCAGTAGTTTGCTTCAGCGTGCAGCAGTTTACACAGTAGTTTATGTCAGGGTGCAGTAGTTTATGCAGTAGTTTGCTTCAGGGTGCAGTAGTTTATACAGTAGTTTATGTCAGGGTGCAGTAGTTTATGCAGTAGTTTGCTTCAGGTTGCAGTAGTTTATACAGTAGTTTATGTCAGGGTGCAGTAGTTTATGCAGTAGTTTATGACAGCGGCAGTAGTTTATGTCAGGGTGCAGTAGTTTATGTCAGGGTGCAGTAGTTTATGCAGTAATGTGCTTCAGGTTGCAGGAGTTTATGCAGTAGTTTATGACAGGGGGCAGTAATTTATGCAGTAGTTTATGCAGTAGTTTGCTTCAGGTGCAGTAGTTTATGCAGTAGTTTGCTTCAGGGTGCAGTAGTTTATGTAGTAGTTTGCTTCAGGTGCAGTAGTTTATGCAGTAGTTTGCTTCAGGGTGCAGTAGTTTATGTAGTAGTTTGCTTCAGGGTGCAGTAGTTTATGCAGTAGTTTGCTTCAGGTGCAGTAGTTTATGCAGTAGTTTGCTTCAGGGTGCAGTAGTTTATGTAGTAGTTTGCTTCAGGGTGCAGTAGTTTATGCAGTAGTTTGCTTCAGGTGCAGTAGTTTATGCAGTAGTTTATGTCAGGGTGCAGTAGTTTATGCAGTAGTTTATGTCAGGGTGCAGTAGTTTATGCAGTAGTTTGCTTCAGGTGCAGTAGTTTATGCAGTAGTTTATGTCAGGGTGCAGTAGTTTATGTCAGGGTGCAGTAGTTTATGCAGTAGTTTGCTTCAGGGTGCAGGTGGAGCTGCTCTCCAGGTGGCTCTTTTCTTTTTGATTAAAAAAGATCTGCCACGACCTCACAGCTGGAAGGTTCAGTCTTTTATGACTCATTGCCCTTTTGCCCATATTTGTGAAAGAAATCAACCAATTCATGTGACTTCTGTCAAAACATGGAGAAACAGCTGATTAATAAATAAGCAAAATAAATACATACCTGGACATTTCAGAAAGATTATTTAAAAAGAAACTTGCCCAAAAAAAAAAAAAAAAAAAAAAAAAAAAAAATCAGAAGAAATTTCACAAAATTTACCAGAAAATTCACATTTCTTCTTTTTTTTCCAATTCTGCTGGAAGTGGCACTTTTTTTTTTTTTTTAAATAAAAGACAGCAAATTGAAACAAGGATGTAAACAAAAAACATGAAGCACTGACACAAGGAAGACAGAAGACAGCGCAGGTTCATAATATATATTCATGTAGATATAGATCTTTATTCAGGTGGATGTTGTACAGCACAGAGGTGACACCTTCATCTTCGACCTCGCTTCGCTTCCAAGCACACGGGCATTTTAAGACTGTGCGAGACATGGAATTACTTTGCATGACGCGTTTCGGTGGCGGCGAGGTGAGGCCTAGCCCCGCCCCCTCTGCCGCCACCACGTCAGACGTAGCTGGGTGCTGGATGTGAACACGTGAAGCCGCGGCGGCGCCCAGACGGCCGGACAGGAAGCGGAGGAGCGCTCGGTTTGTCTTCTCAGGCACTTGAAACAGCCGTGAAGAGGAACACATCGCTTACAAGAGAAGATAAAGTGAGCGCTCCTCAGGTTTCCTCCAACATGTTCAAACTTTATCGACTGTTACTAACAGAACACGCCACGTACACAATCATACAAGAACTGTTGAATTAAATAAGGCAAAGATACACAAGTACACACAAGATGGTCTCATGTACAGCGGATACAAGGAGCCTGGCACCCTCTGGAATCATGGGTAATGTCCTTTGGCAGGATGGATGGCACATTTCTGTTCAGCTCTCCGTCTAGATATGCTTTGTGGTAATACTGCAGTAGTACTGTGGTAATACTGCTGTAGTACTGTGGGCAGTAGTATGTACACTGCTGAGCTCTAAACGCTTTGCAGTATACGAAGAAGATCAAGTGTTCTGAATGCAGTACTGCTGTAGTACTGCTGTAGTACTGCTGTAGTACCAGTGTTTGAAGTGGGCTGGTACTCGCTGCACTGGGAGCTCCTCTGAGGTCCCGGGACGCTTCACGCCACCAGACGCTGTTTAAGGCTCAATTGAAAAACAAGGTGAGTTGTCCTGCCGCCTGAGAGCAGGTAATGAAAGCTCATCAGTGAGTCAGCTGATCAGGGCCATGTCACCTGTCCGTCAACCATCACTTCACCTGGACGCCACACGCACATAACATACATATATACATGTATATCTACACATACATATATACGCATGTACAGCTGGATACATGACCCACTCCAACATTAGCAGGATCACCTGGAGTTTTATAAATGTCATATATTTGAATGAATTTGATTATTCACAAACAAGAAGTAATAAATGAAAATATTAAAAAAGCAAACAAAAAATAAACAACAACAACAAATAAACAAACAACGACAACAAAAAAGATTCCAGCATTCAAACTCTGTTATTGAATACCTGGTCAGGAGCCACCTGCACTACCTCAACAGACCACCAGGGGGCCGCAGACCGCAGGTGGAGATAAAATCCCTTGGATAGATGACAGAAGCACGGGAGTCCAGACAACTGACCACTAATGATCACACACACACACACACACACACACACACACACACACACACACACACACACACACACACACACACACACACACACACACACACACACACACAGGGGATCCACTGACTTCATAAACTGCAAAGTCAAAATAATTCATTCTCAAGTTAAACAACAAAATCTTTGGCAAAAGCAGCTTCAGCAGAATCTCCCTTCCACTGACACACACCAGCAGGCCGTGATGTCACCAGTGATGTCATCAGCAGTGATGTCACCAGCAGTGATGTCACCAGCAGTGATGTCATCAGCAGTGAAGGGCAGCAGGATGGAACAGGCTGCTTAATATAGTCAAGATGGACTTAGTTACTTCTTTACTAGCAGGAAGCAGTAACACACACACACACACACACACACACACACACACACACACACACAGCAGCCTAGTTAGTGGTTGTTGTGTGAGCAGGTGTGCTAACGTTAGTTAGCTCAGCAGGAAGCTGCTAGCTTAGCTGTCCTGTCCAACATAACAGAGCATTGCATTCTGGGATTGATGGTGGGGCAGGTTCAGACGTGGCCGCTCGGCTGCGTCCAGGTGAGCCCCTCCTCTGCACCTCACCCACCTGGGACCGCCCCTTCCACAGTGAGGCTGTCTGCAGCTGACATGAGAGAACAAACAGAACAGTGGGTTCTCCTCCTGAGCGTGAGAACCCTAACCCTGAGCGTGAGAACCCTTAACCTAACCCAGAAGCTCAGGGGGAAGGGTCTGGACTCGTCAGCTCTGAAGGTGCAGGACTTTCCCTCCGCTACAGCTAAGCTAGCAGCTCCGCTAGCAGCTCCGCTAGCAGCTGCTGTTCCTTTAAAGGTTCTTGTGGTTCTCCGCTCTGCGGGGGCTGCAGAACGCCCCGGGTCCTCCTGACAAAGAGCCACTCGTTGGTCAGGGATTCATTTTCCCGCTCTTTTACAGCCTCTGACCTCCAAACAGGAGGAACTACTTTGTCTGTGTATCCCTACGCCGCGGCTCCCCTCAGCGCTGAGTGTTTGTTCACACGCCCGGTGGCTGAAGCTGCGGCGTAGGGATACACGGACAAAGTAGTTCCTCCACTTGATTCATTCTGGAGCAGAACCGAGGCGGTGCAGCTCCTCGTTCTCTCCACAGGGAGGCGCCGGCGGGTCACGCAGGAGCAAGGAGACGCTTACAGGCTGACTGACTGACTGATCCTCTGACCGGCTGGTTTGCTGAGTGACTGGAAGTGTGGCCGCCGCCTCCATCCTGCCAGGAAGCAAAACTCAATCTACTTCCTGTGAGGTCATCACAGAGAGCCCGGCGCTTCCTGTGAGGTCATCACAGAGAGCCCGGCGCTTCCTGTGAGGTCATCACAGACAGCCCGGCGCTTCCTGTGAGGTCATCACAGAGAGCCCGGCGCTTCCTGTGAGGTCATCACAGAGAGCCCGGCGCTTCCTGTGACGTCATCACAGAGAGCCCGGCGCTTCCTGTGAGGTCATCACAGAGAGCCCGGCGCTTCCTGTGAGGTCATCACAGAGAGCCCGGCGCTTCCTGTGAGGTCATCACAGAGAGCCTGGCGCTTCCTGTGAGGTCATCACAGAGAGCCCGGCGCTTCCTGTGAGGTCATCACAGAGAGCCCGGCACTTCCTGTGAGGTCATCACAGAGAGAGCCCAGCACTTCCTGTGAGGTCATCACAGTGGTTTCATCTGAGAGAGCGACGAGGACGAGCAGAGACACACAGAGACATTCACCAGGCCAAGTCCAATGAACACACACACACACACACACACACACACACACACACACACACACACACACACACTGACCGCACACACACACACACACACACACTGACCGCACACACACACACACACACACACACACACACACACACACACGACCTAAAGCAGAAACCCACTGATGCTAAACAGCAGCTCATAATAATAATAAAGCCACAGTCCTGATCCTCAGCAGGAGCACATGGCCTGTCCTTCATCCTTCATCCTTCATCCTCCTCCTCCTCCTCCTCCTCCTCCTCCTCCTCCTTGTCGTGGTCCTTCATTTGTCCATTTAGCGTCCATCGTTAAGTCCTCGTTCATCTGACAGGTAGAAGTCCCATGTGTCCGTAAAGTTTCCATGGCAACGGAGAGGAAGTGAGGGTAACCACTGTGTCAGGTGGCCCGTCGTTAATGAACATATTAATATTATCTGTAGGAAATTAAATATGACCCCCCCAACAGAAACGCCCTCTAATCAAATGACTGGCCTGCTAATAAAGAGCTAATTAAGCAACTCATCTGCTAATTAAGAGAGCGGCCAACCCTCAGACCCCCGGCCCCCGTCCCGCCGGCTCTACCACACCTCACAGCGCCTCCCGCTGTTCATGGGAGTTCCTGCAGGGCAGCTGAAGTGGCGGCTGAAGTCCGGCGAGTTGGCGAGCGTGCCGATGACGCGGTAGCGGGGGGGGCTGTGGGGGTCCGTCACCAAACCCTCATGAGCGCTCTCTGGTGTCCGGACTGAGCACCACACCTGAGGAGCGCAGGACAGGAAGTCACTACATGGTGTGTGTGTGTGTGTGTGTGTGCGGTCAGTGTGTGTGTCTGTGTGTGTGTGTGTGTGTGCAGTCTGTGTGTGGTGTGTGTGTGTATGTGTGTGTGTGTGTGTGTGTGTGTGTGTGTGGTGTGTGTATGTGCAGTCTGTAGTGTGTGTGTTGTCCCACCTGAGCAAATCCCACAAAGAAGAGCTGGTCGTTGGTCAGGTTGACTGCAGGAAGTCTCTTCTCCTCGCCGTTCCTCTGAACCCACGACCTGTAGGCCTGCAGGCACCACACACCATCAGACAGGCACACTGCTCAGGGTGTGTGTGTGTGTGTGTGTGTGTGTGTGTGTGTGTGATCAGACCAGTTGGATTTGTGAGTTATACTGGTGGAATGCCAGTCCCCTTTATAAGAGAGTAGAACTGTAAGGACGAGGCAACACAGCTAAACAGGTGGGAAGCATAATATTTGATCATTTTCTCATTTTGCCATATGCTGTCAATTAAGTGCCAGTTAGGTCCACCTGTGGGATTTTGCTCCCCTCAAAAAGGGGGTTAGGGAACATGTTTAGCCATGTTGGTCATACCAATCGATTGACAATCCTTACAGCTTATTTCTCATTGAAAAGGGGACTAATCAGGCTTTCTAACGGTATAAAAGACAACACCAGTCGGTATTGTTAAATGGGAGAAATGATCAACTGAAAAAATATTGCAGTTTTTTTCAGCTCTCCCTGACATTGACAATCGCTGCGTGATTGTAGGAGGCGACTTTAATCTGATCCAAAATGCAAACCTAGATAGATCCTCCACAAAACCTTTTACACTTTCAAACTCTGCAAAGGCCTTAAATACCTACATGAGCCGTTTGGGTCTGTCTGACCCCTGGAGGTTTAAGTTTCCATCCGCCAAAATCTTTCTCCTTTTTTTCCCATGTTCACCATACGTATTCGCGGATCGATTTTTTCCTTCTGGATAACAGACTACTGTCAAAGGTTGCTTCCTGCAGTTACCATAGCATAGTCATCTTCGACCATGCCCCTACTTCTGCTGATGTAGATTTTGGCCAGTATGGTAAACCGTATAGACAGTGGCGGTTCAGCTCTGGTCTGCTGGCCGACGAAGCATTTTAACAGTTTCTTTCAACACAAATTTCTTTCTTTTTTGAAGTTAATGATACCCCTGATATCTCAAAGGGCACCCTTTGGGAGGCTTTCAAAGCGTACCTGCGTGGGCAGATTATCTCATATCTCTCAGCTGTGAGGAAAGCTGAGAAAGCCAAGGCAGCCGAGTTATCAGAGGAACTCTTGAGGGTGGATGGCCTGTATGCAGCAGCTCCAGACCCCAGTCTTTATAAAAAACGCCTGCAGCTCCAGACGGAATTTGACTTACTACTGATTAGTAAAGTTGAGATCCAACTACTTAAGTCCAAACAGCATTTTTTTGAGATGGGTGACAAGGCGGGCAAACTTTTAGCCCATCAAGTCCGCTCTGTTGCGGCCTCTCGATTGATTCCTAGACTTAAATCTCCAACAGGCGAAATAACCTCTGACCCAGTTGGAATCAATGAGTTATTTTCTGCCTACTATTCAGAACTTTACACATCAGAATGCTCTCCTGATAGTTGGGATGTTGACAACCCTCTTGATCGGCTCCCCTTCCCCAAAGTTGATAAAAAATTTTGCCAAGAGTCTTAGGAACCCTATATCTGTTCGGGAAATACAGGATGCAATTAAATTGCTACAATGTGGCAAGTCTCCAGGTCCTGACAGATATACTGTTGAATTTTATAAACAGTTTTCTGTCTTGGTGTCCCCAGTCCTACAGAAAGTGTTTAATGAGGCTTTTTCTAATGGAGGTTTACCCTCCACCCTGTCGGAGGCAAACATTACTTTATTACTGAAAAAGAACAAAGATCCCTTGACAGCTATAGGCCTATTTCACTTTTGAATGTGGACTACAAAATCCTAGCTAAAGTATTGGCTATACGCCTCCAGCAAGTACTACCAGGTCTTATCTCCACAGATCAAACAGGTTTTATGTTAGGGAGGCACTCTTTTTACAACACAAGGAGGTTACTGAACGTTCTTTACTCTACAAGTACTGATTCTCCCGAAGTTGTGGTGTCTTTGGATGCTGAAAAAGCCTTCGACAGGGTAGAGTGGAGGTATCTTCTTTTTATTTTAAGGAAGTTTGGTTTTAGTTCAAACTTTATTTCATGGATAAGATTACTGTACTCATCTCCTGTTGCATCAGTGTGTACAAACAGTGTGAGGTCAGTCCCCTTCCACCTCCATCGTGGAACGAGACAAGGCTGCCCCCTATCGCCTCTTCTGTTCGCCGTTGCCATTGAGCCTTTAGCCATCTGGCTCCGCAATGAAGAGAACTTTAAGGGCATCACTCGTTTAGGGGAGATCCATAAATTGTCCTTATATGCTGACGACCTTCTTTTATATGTGTCAGAACCGATATCCTCCACCCCTGTAATTCTAAAGATTCTGGAACAATTTGGTAAACTCTCAGGATACAAGCTGAATTTTCAAAAGAGTGAGCTTCTCCCCATTAATCCAGCTGCTGAAGAGATTCCAAACTCACTCTTCCCATTTAAACAAACACATACAGGATTCCTTTATCTGGGGATCTTCATTACCAAGTCATTTCATAATATTTTCTGTGAAAATTTTGTCCCCCTTTTTGATAAATGTAAGAATGATCTAAACAGGTGGTCTTCCCTGCCACTGTCTCTTGCAGGTCGGGTTAGTTTGATCAAGATGGTTGTCCTACCAAATTTCTTATATCTCGTTCAACACATCCCAGTGTTTATAAGGAAAAACTTCTTCTCCAAGCTAGACAAAATAATATCTTCATTTTTGTGGGGTAGCAAACCAGCCCGCATCAGAAGAGCGGTTCTCCAGCTTCCAAAGGACTTGAGCGGTCTAGCTTTGCCTAGCTTTATTCACTATTACTGGGCATGTAATTTCCAGAAATTGCTCTACTGGGTCAAAGATGGGGTGGCCGGAACATGCCCAATCTGGGCTCGTATGGAGCTGCTGTCTTCCTGTTTATCACTACGCTCTCTGCTATGTTCTCAGTTGCCTCTGGCTGCAAGTAACTTTAGTGAGAATCCTGTTGTCTCCCACTCCATTAAAATATGGATTCAATTTCGTAAACATTATGGCCTACACAGGTCTTCCATATTAACACCCATTCATAACAATCATTTATTTGAACCAGCTCGCCTCGACCCTACTTTTCGCACTTGGTTTGATAGAGGTATTACCTGTATCAGTGATTTGTACAGCAACGAGATTTTTTCATCCTTCACTGAACTATCGCTGAAATTTAATCTACCTAACAGTCATCTTTTTCGATTTTTTCAGATTAGGCATTTTGTGCAAAAGCAGTTTCCCCATTTCCCCAACCGTCCTCCTGAATCCAAAATTGACATCCTCCTGGGTGTTGATGATGATCAAAGACATCTCATCTCAGTTATTTATAATTTAATTTACTCTCTAAATCCTGACGTGTCTGCAAACCTTAAAAGAGTATGGGAGGATGACTTGGGTACAAGATTGTCTGATAACAAATGGAAAAGCATTTTAAACTTGGTTCATTCGTCTTCCATATGTGCAAGGCATGGTGTTCTGCAGTGCAAGATCCTCCATAGACCTCATTATACAAATGCTAGGTTGGCCAAAATATTTCCAAACGTAAGTGACGCCTGCTACAGATGTAAACAGTCACCTGCCAGCCTTATTCATATGCTGTGGGCTTGTCCTAGGTTAACTGATTTTTGGATAGAAATATTTAACACCTTTCAAAATACATTTCACATCCCTAGAGATCCTGACCCACTGACAGCTATCTTTGGAGTGCCAGTGAATGATGACCTTCCTGTAGCCATGCAGAGGGTCATAGCCTTCACTACATTGTTGGCCAGACGCCTCATTCTCCTCAAGTGGCAACATGTTTCCCCTCCTAGCCATAGTAAATGGATTGCGGAGATCTTGCATTGTCTTAAATTGGAGAAAATCAGATTCTCTTTAAAAGGATCCCTAAAAGCTTTTGGTGAGACGTGGGGTCTCTTTCTAGATTATATAGACACACTATCTGTCCTGCCAGATGACACTGTGAGCAACAGCTAACCCGCACCCTCCCCCGCCCCCCCACCCCTTTTTTTTTTCTTTCTCCTTTTTCCCTTATTTACTTTTTATTTCATGTCTTGTTATTATTGTCAGTTAGTATTCATATGTTTGTTTGTATTGTTTGTATTGTATTATTGTACTGGGTGAAGGTCTGATGGGTGGGAGAGGTTTTGTAGTGGTTCACACTACAGCATGGAGACGGGGTGATGTGGGGTTAAGATGGGTGTAGGGGAGTGGGAAATGGGTAGCTAGGCAATTGAATAAAAAAAATATACAAACTGTTTATGGTTGACCATAAGCTTATTTTTCTATTTGTACACAAAATTAATAAAAAGATTAAAAAATATATATATATATATTGCAGGGGATTTTGGTCGTTTCCCACACAATCACCGGTGTCACTCATTCCAGAAATGCAGGATACAAGTTGTATCTCATTGGAAAGAGGACGAATCAGGCTTTGCCACGATATAAGATACAACACTATTGGGTATAAATAAAGGGGAGAAATTATAGACTGAAAAAGCAGTGCTTTTTTTGTATAAGTACTATTGCACAACAATAGTCTTTACTATCACAGTATACGGTACACACTGATCTACTGCATGGTGTGGTGTGGTGTGATGTGATGTGATGTGATGCGATGCGATGTCATGTCATGTCATGTCATGTCATGTCATGTCATCAGTGCTGTTGTGTATGGCGTGTTACTCACATGATAGGCGGCCTTCAGGCCTCCGTTGTCGGCGATGTTCTCTCCCAGCGTCTGCTTGCCGTTGATGTGTTCTCCGTTGACGGTGTACTGGCTGTACTGTTCCACCATGCACTCGGTCCTCTGCCGGAACGCCTCCACCGACGAGTTCTGCCACCACGGACGCAGGTTCCCCTCCTTATCATACTCCCTCCCTGAGAGAGAGAGAGAGAGAGAGAGAGAGAGAGAGAGAGAGAGAGAGAGAGAGAGAGAGAGAGGGAGAGGGAGGGGAGAGGGGAGGGGAGAGAGAGAGAGAGAGAGAGAGAGAATGTGAGAGCACTCCAGGCAGACAGGCCAAGGAGTAACCTGTTTATTGATGATGGTCTGATCTGGTTGTATTTGGTGGGATTCAAATACACATGTGGTCGATAGAGTAAAGTATAAAAAGTATGTAAACACTGCAAATCAAGTAACACAAAGTTAGACAAAAAAGAAAGGAACAAATAAATAAATAAATAAATAAATAAATAAATAAATAAGAATAGATAATAATATTAATAATGATAATAATAAATAAATGAAAAAAGAAAGAAAGAAAGAAAACATGAAAAATTCACCACCAGCACCAAAGCTACTGCAGCAGCATCAAGAGTCTGAGAGCAGAAATCAGAAATCACATTCGGGGACACACATCACTCTCCTGTACCAATAAGCACATCTTCTTTACGTGGGACGTGGGTGGAGGACAGACGGCGAGGCGTCCACACAGCCTTCAGGCCTTCAGCTATGACATTTTGGTGGCTGGTAACCGATCAAAATGGCTGCCAACAGGAATAGAACTTATCAGCGAAACCTCTCATGGAAAATTTTATTTTTTCTAATTTCAAGGACATGATATCTCGTAACCAAGATTTAGATGATGGAGGTAGGGCAGATTTCCAGGTGAGGAGAATTCTTCTGCAAGCGATCAGGGAGGTACATGCGTTCACATTAATTTGAATGTTCGTCATTGTAATATCTTCTGTCGATCTACCAAAGATAGCTCGGATCTGCAGTGTTTCAGAAATTACATTAAAATATGACTCCCAGAACCTCCCAGTCCAAAACATGTGTGTTAGACTGAAAGGGAAAAGTGAACATCTATTCCATTTATCTTCTACTGTATCTGGGAAGATTTTGGAAAGCTTGGCTCTGGTGTAACGGGCTCTGTGAAGCACCTTAAACTGTATTAGGCTGATCAGAGAAAGTCATCTGTGATTCGCTCTCCCAAACTGTTTTAATCTTCTCAAGCATCAAGTCTCTTGTTGGTAGAAGGTCGTAGAGGTAAGAAATATGTCCCTTAGATAATCTGTGCCAGTGTTAGGTGGGATTTGTGGGAATGTGGAGGAATGGGTCTCACAAAGTCCCGCAATTGAAAATATGTGAGACAGTCAGATCGATTTAGCCCAAACAGCGACACACAAGTGGTTAAAACTGGAGAATGATCCATCTGCATACAGGTCCTCCGAGCAACGCAGGCCTTAGAGTGAGGGTCAGCTTTAGCTGGAGAGGACAG
>NC_043992.1:41940032-41962532 GCF_902150065.1 Myripristis murdjan | reverse complement strand
GTATTAACTGTAGTATTAGCAGTAGTATTAAGTGCAGTATCAGCAGTAGTACTAACTGTAGTATTAGCAGGAGTATCAGTACCTTCTTGGTGCCGTAGAGACTCTCCAGCAGTTTGTCCTGAGCATTTTCAAAGCGCTGGTCGAGACTGGCCACACCTTTCTGCACCAGCGTCCACATCATGTAGTTATTCAACAGACTGGAGAGAGAGAGACAGGCTGTCAGGTGTGTGTGTGTGTGTGTGTGTGTGTGTGTATGTGTGTGTGTGTGTGCGCTGGGACCTGCGGTCAGTCTTGTTGATGAGGTCAGACACCTGCTGCAGGTACTCCCTGGCATATAGGACGACAGGTTCGCTGTCGTTCAGCTCCAGAGGTGACAGAGAGGAAGACAGGTAGTCCAGCCAGTCCACCGCCGGGGCCAGCAGCTGCAACAGGAAGCAGGAAGCAGGAGGGATGATGACGGTGATGACAGCAACAGTAATGACACCAACAATAACAATAACAATAACTAGCAGAAACCATCTGATGATACAAAACACCAAGAACAACACAAATAAACAACCAGATAACCACATCAGTGTGACTCATTACATCCTCATTTAATAATTACAAAACAAATATAAGAAATACTGTGGAGGAATATAAGATAGTCAACACACACACACACACACACACACACACACACACACACACACACCGGCAGGATCAGTAGGAGGTTTGTGGGAGCAGACTGCTCCACCCAGGCAGGGAGACACTGAGATGAAAAACGAATCCCTCCTGTCTTGTTCCAAAGGTCAAAGAGTCAAAGCTCAACAAGAGAAACCAAAGGATCAGGTAAACTGAGGGACAGGTGGTCTGCTGAAGCAGGTGGTCTGCTGATGCAGGTGGTCTGCTGATGCAGGTGGTCTGCTGAAGCATGAGGCTGCGTTGGGCCTGTCTCTGCTCTGGCAGGTGACAGGTGGGCGGGTCTGGACTCTGTGCTGTTTCTGGATGTTGGACGGGTGATGCAGGTGAGTGTAGTTTGTGCAGTAGAGCTGAACCTGTGCCGACTGTGTTCAGTACAACCAGGAACCAGAAACTGTTTGAAATACAGTGCAAATGGACACGGCAAACAGCTCCACCTGCTGGTGGGATTTATTTCCAGTAGTGAACGAACAGGCTTGTTGTGCGCGATGAACACATCTTCACGCTGCACTGATAACACATGAAAATCACCAAATGTTGCCATGGAGACACACAGTCACCGCTGTTACCATGGAGACACATTGCCTCTACTGTTACAGTGGAGCCATGCTGCTGTAGCTGTTGCCATGGAAACGCAGTGTAGCAGCTGCTACCATGGAAACACAATGCCTTAACTGCTACTTTGGAAACACACTGCAAAAACCGTTACTATGGAGGCACACTGTTGTAACTGTTGCCATAGAAACACAGTGTTGCAACTGTACTGTTGCGGTTGTTGCCATGGAGACGCTGTGTTGCTGTGCAGGTTGAGCAGACAGGCGTGGGACGGAGGCGTTCTGTGTGCTGATCTGAGAGATGCAGTCAGGTTTCTAAATAAATCCTCAACTATTCAGTGTGGCGTCTGATTTCTATGGAGGACCAAAAGAGACAGAATGAAATATATAAATACATCTTGAACTGGTATTTTAATGAATTAATGACACATTTAATGCCACATTTATTTATTTAATTCCCATTTTAATTAATTAATGACACTTTTAAGTATTTATATATTTCATTCTGTCTCTTTTGGTCCTCCATAGATTTCAAGCTCACATATTCAGTGTATGCTGACACAGCAAGAACGTGTCACTCCCTGCTCTCTGCTGATTGGTTCATCTGGACATCCATCCTGCAGTTCATGTGTGTTTGTCTCCCTCTAGTGGCTCATTGCTGCTGTTCAGATTACTGACTTCGGCATCGTTCACTGTCAAAATCATTGCCTGATCTCAAATCAATAATAATATTAAGAGACAAACAAAAGCCTTCTTCCTGGCCAACAAATAATAAAAAAACTCAGTTTTTATGACCGCGCCGTAGTTATACATGCAATATATATTCATATTAACCCCCATAAACACTCTTTCTTGCTGCCACAGAGATACAGGCACCTAGCAACAGCTCCTGGCAACAGTCTCCATGGTGATGGCAGAGGCATTTGCAACTGAAGGCCATCAGGCTGAAGGAGAGAGCCTGTCAGTACAGCCAGGCCTGAGGACCAAGTCAGACCACAATAAAATAACACGGTGATGATGATGATGATGATGATGATGATGGTGCCTACGTTCTCCCACTGGGGACCAGAGATGGATTCAGGTCTGTGTAACTGGAGTGTTGTGCTGTTTCTCCCTGGTCCCCCCTCCCCTCCCGCGGCCCCTCGTAGCGCTGCACTCTTTCTGCAGAGCTTCGGGACACACCTGCAGTTCTGCCACGGTGATCTTGTGGTAAATCTTCTCCTCGTCGCGGCGCTGGTCCTGCGGCACGGTGATGTTGGCCAGTGCCGTTTCAAACTCCAGGATCTGCTGCATCTGCATCTGGGTGGAGCTCCTCTCCCCTCCCAGCAGCAGCCCCAGCTCCACCATGTACTCCAGGTAGGCTGCCAGCACCTGCACGGCACAACATTCACCTGAGCTTACTGGAGACATGGACGGTGGTTTACAGGACGGTGTCATTTTGTTTGGTTTGGTCTTTGTCCTGTTTGTGTTTGGATTAATTAATTGGAGTATAACGAACGTCCTATTCAAACCAACACGGCAGGGGGAATTAAGCGGCAGCTGTTTTGACATCCGTCGTTCCCGCTGCTGATCTGTGGCTGTGGCATGGGCCTAACGTCTGCACTCCAACTGGTGGTAACAACTTAAGTTTATTTGCTATTTTCAGCAAACAGCCACAGCACAACGTGTCTGCTCAGGTCTCATTTGAGTGTGACACACTTCACTGCTTTACACATGTATCTTCACCATAGCAACCGTTTTACTCTAAACTTGCCGAAATGACTACGCCAAACAGTTCAATGTCCGTTCTACTCCATTTAAGCTCTGTGGTTCTGGTCTACCAGCTGGTCAGTCTGACTAGTCACTAAAAGGTGCATTTGGGTTACTGTCTGAGGACTTCTTTGCACTTTGGGTTAACTGCTGCAGAACTTTTGGGGACTTGTGGGTTGGGTTTTTTTGTGTTTGTCTTGTATATTTCTGTTACATTGCTGGTATTTCAAAATGCATGCATTGCTGTCTGTATGTGTACAGTTGTATTTGTGAACCTAGGAGCATGAATGTATGTAGATATATAGCTTTATATTATATTTTTATATAAAAAGGTCTGAGACTATGACTGTGATTATGGGCAACACTAACTGATGACACAGCTCTCTTTTCCTGTCCGTCCTCACCTTCTCATTGGCTGTCTTATTGAGGTAATAGTCTCGGGATGGCAGGAATAGCCCTGACTGGTCCACCTAGGAAGAGAAGATCAACCAACTGGTGAGCAAAGAGAAGCAAAACAGAGCTTTCTTCTTTTCCTGCCACCTCTTCTTCCTGTCTGTCAGCACTGGAGTTGGAGGAACCAGCTGGTTGGACACACAGCACATTCCTCCACACAGCAAGAACAAAATCAGGTTTTCACAAGCTCGTGCTCTTATGTTGGACCAGAAGCAAAGATACAGCTACAGTGTCCCTGCATCTGGAACAGCTGAACCTCACCCACAGCCGGAGCCGGAGCCGGAAAACAGTCATTAAAGATGACTGTTTTCAGTTAATAAGTCAGAGCTCCTGTCCTGACTTGAGATAGGATAATGTGTTATGCAAGCATCATAAGTTGCAAAATCCTGAAAAAAAAACAAACTCTCCAAACTTTAGTTTAACTGTTAGGTCATCCTGATTCCACCAGGTGGCGTTAGATTTTAACTAATTTTTTTAATCTGCTTTTGCACAGCCAACAAAATGTCAACAGGCAGAATCTATTCTCCCCCACAGGCTTATGGCAGAACCATGTGTCGTAATTTGATGGCACCATGCCCATTAGCAGATCTAGGCTCCACCCCCTCAGGCTGTGATGCTGCAGTCACATGGTGCTCTGGCCACCAATCACCTCAATTTGTTATTTTTTGTTCAACAAAAGGAAACTTTCAAAGTGGAAATAAAACCTCAAAGTGGAAATAAAACTCAGCCTGTAGCTGCTGAGTCCTGCAGTTCAACTGAGGGAGCAACACTAATTTGCATGTTAGCATTAGCATAATGTGAAAAGTAGTGTCAGTTGCTAGGTAACATACACAGCTGATGGCCGCTGTTGGATTACTGGAGTGTTTAGGATTTCCTAACCTGAGATAAAACAGAATGAAGTCAGATGAGATGGGATTGCACAGTCAGCCTGGATTTACTTCTGTAATATGAAATTAGGAAAAATCCTCTGTCGTCCTTATGTTGACTTAAGATTTAAGGACTGCCTCCAGATGTCTTCTACATCCTTCTGTGGTCATTAAATAATGGTTTTATATGTTTATTATGCAAAAACATATATTTTTAAAAGTACCAAAAATGGCTTGAAAGCTCCTCTACTTCCAAACCACCAGAGGAAACAAAAAACAGAAAGTGCAGTGGCAGGTTTGGCAGCAACACCTGATCTATAAAGTCAAACTTCCAAGAGGATTAAAACTAAAAGAAAACCAAGCGAACACGGTCTGTGAGATAAACTGTTTCAGTAAAACAGCCTGGTCCAGGTCCAGGTCCAGGTCCAGGTCCAGGTCCAGGTCCAGGTCCAGGTTTACCTGGATGACGTTGCTGTTGGAGTTTTTGGGGTCAGCGCTCACGCCCACGGTGAAGAAGGGCTGTGCTCGGTAAGGACCAGAGACCACCTTCAGAACCTCCATGAAGTTCTCCTTGTCCCAGGGACCCGTCATGTTCCACCCCCCGATCTACAGACAGACAGGCAGACAGACAGACAGATAGACAAGCAGTCAGGCAGGCAGACAGACAGGCTTGTCAAAGGTCAGTGATAGCCATGAAGTCAAACTCCTACCACCTGTAAAAATAATAAGAGGAGGAAGAGTTTATTTTTTATTGTTATTATTATTATTATTATCATTATTATTATTAAGAACATTAATAGTTGCAGGTGCCTTGGCCATTAAATGATTGACAGCTGAGGGTTTCACAGAGTAATGCTGTTGCCATGGTGATGTGTAATGTGTCAGAGTGGTTACCTTGGCGATGAGGTCGACAAGAGGCTGAGCGCCCAGCTCCTCTATCCTCTGCTGGTTGAGGCAGGACAGGTAGTAGGCCTGCGTCTTCCTCTCCGCCTCGCTGCTGCCGTTAAACGTCCCGTTCTCTGAACACACAGCAGACAGCTCACAGGTCACAGGTCACAGGTCACAGGTCACAGGTGACAGGTCACAGGTCACAGCAGACAGGTCACAGCAGACAGCTCACAGCTCACAGGTCACAGGTCACAGGTCACAGGTGACAGGTCACAGGTCACAGGTCACAGCAGACAGGTCACAGCAGACAGGTCACAGCAGACAGGTCACAGCAGACAGCTCACAGGTCACAGGTCACAGCAGACAGGTCACAGGTCACAGGTCAGAGGTCACAGCAGACAGGTCACAGCAGACAGCTCACAGCTCACAGGTCACAGGTCACAGGTCACAGGTGACAGGTCACAGGTCACAGGTCACAGCAGACAGGTCACAGGTCACAGGTCACAGGTCACAGGTCACAGGTCACAGGTCCCAGGTCACAGCAGACAGGTCACAGGTCACAGCAGACAGGTCACAGGTCACAGGTCAGAGGTCGCAGGTCACAGGTCACAGCAGACAGGTCACAGGTCACAGGTCACAGGTCAGAGGTCAGAGGTCACAGGTCACAGCAGACAGGTCACAGGTCACAGGTCAAAGCAGACAGGTCACAGGTCACAGGTCACAGCAGACAGGTAAGAGGTCACAGGTCACAGGTCAAAGCAGACAGGTCACAGGTCAGAGGTCACAGGCCACAGGTCAGAGGTCAGACCCTGAGAGCAGTTGGGGACTGAGCTGTTTAGTCAGGACGACATTTTTAAAACATTTTGCTCAAACAAATGTCTGTCTGCCACCTGCCTGTCTGCCTGCTGCTTGTCTGTCTGTCTACCTGTCTCACCCAGCAGGTGTTTGAGCAGGGCCTGTCTGTCTGTCTTCCTGTCTCACCCAGCAGGTGTTTGAGCAGAGCCTGTCTGTCTGCCTGTCTGTCTGTCTGCCTGTCTCACCCAGCAGGTGTTTGAGCAGAGCCTGTCTGTCTGCCTGTCTGTCTGTCTGCCTGTCTCACCCAGCAGGGGTTTGAGCAGGGCCTGTCTGTCTGCCTGTCTGTCTGTCTGTCTCACCCAGCAGGTGTTTGAGCAGGGCCTGTCTGTCTGCCTGTCTGTCTGTCTGTCTGCCTGTCTCACCCAGCAGGGGTTTGAGCAGGGCCTGTCTGTCTGCCTGTCTGTCTGCCTGTCTCACCCAGCAGGTGTTTGAGCAGGGCCTGTCTGTCTGCCTGTCTGCCTGTCTGTCTCACCCAGCAGGTGTTTGAGCAGGGCCTGTCTGTCTGCCTGTCTCACCCAGCAGGTGTTTGAGCAGGGCCTGTCTCACCCAGCAGGTGTTTGAGCAGGGCCTGTCTGTCTGCCTGTCTGCCTGCCTGTCTCACCCAGCAGGTGTTTGAGCAGGGCCTGTCTGTCTGCCTGTCTACCTGTCTCACCCAGCAGGTGTTTGAGCAGGGCCATTCTGTCTGCCTGTCTGTCTGCCTGTCTGTCTGCCTGTCTCACCCAGCAGGTGTTTGAGCAGGGCCTGTCTGTCTGCCTGTCTCACCCAGCAAGTGTTTGAGCAGGGCCTGTCTGTCTGCCTGTCTGTCTGCCTGTCTCACCCAGCAGGTGTTTGAGCAGGGCCTGTCTGTCTGCCTGTCTGTCTGCCTGTCTCACCCAGCAGGTGTTTGAGCAGGGCCTGTCTGTCTGCCTGTCTGTCTGCCTGTCTCACCCAGCAGGTGTTTGAGCAGGGCCTGGTTCTGCTCCCAGATGCTGTTGAAGGTGGACCAGCGCGAGCGTCCGTCGGGCAGTGGGTTCTTCCTCATCCAGCCTCCGCAGGCGAACTGGTAGAAGTCGTGGCAGGGGTCGGCGCCGCGGTCCATGGCCTCCACCATCTGACTGGCCACCGTGATGCAGGCCTCGGACAGGCACAGGCCCCGCCCATCGTCTGCGGGGCACCGTGGGAACCGGGTTACAGAGCGGACGGGTCGACACGCGGTGGGAGATGATGTCAAACGGCTCTCGTCTAGCCGGTGTACTATGAGTTACTGCGGCGGTAACCACAGCAACATCCCTGTGTCAGTGCTACATTAGTGACCATGGTAACAGCCCTGTGTTGCGCTGGTAACCATGGTAACAGTAAGCAGTAAATGTGGTAACAATGCTGCAGTAGTACTACAGTACCCTTGGAGATACTCAATGGGCGTTTCTCAATACCAATTTCTCCAAGTTTGGACTTGAGCTCTGAAGTTGGGACTTGTTGAGGTCGACTCGGGAGAACAGACTTGGAGGACGGACGGTCGTTCTGCAGCTGAAACAGCAGCGACTTGATGACTTCTCCATCTCAACTGTCTGGGCAATATTTAATATCACCAGATCTCCTGTAGTGTTTATAATAAAACAAAAAAATGATATAAACACTGCTCTGCCTCCTCCATTTTCATAAATAAATTCCATTTAAATTAGCTAATTTAATTTAAATAACTGATTAGGTAATATTGATATTATAATAATGACTCCAACTTGTCTTTATGTTTTCATTTTTCAGTTTTACAGTTCTGGGTTCTCTCCTCCGGTTTTGCCCCCATCGCCGCTGGTTGGTGCCAAATGCATGCTGGGATACCTGGCTGCTCCAAGTCCACACAAGTCACCAAGCGATGCGTCCTCGTTAAAAGGGGCGGAGCAAGAACACATCCGGGAATTTGGACCGAACTTGGTCAGATGGAAACTTTGAATTGGAACAGGACTGATGATGTTTCACGAGTCCGCAAGAACACAAGAACAGACAAGAACGCGAATTGAGAAACGCCCAGTGTTAACCCAAGGTAACACTTCTGTGTTGGCACCACAGTGGTAACCATGGTAACAGTCACGTTGTTACCACTGTGGTCACCATGGCAATAACAGTTTACAGGTGAAGTGAGAGAAACAGAAGGGAAACAAGTCTATAGGTGATTTAGGACCTGTATGTGTGTGTGTGTGTGTGTGTGTGTGTGTGTGTGTGTGTGTGTGTGTGTGTGTACCAGACTGGTAGCCCAGGCCCAGGGCCAGCAGACAGGCCAGCAGGGCCAGCATGGCGGCCAGCAGCAGGACAGACAGCAGAACCTCCAGCTGGGTTCTCCTGCCCAGAATATCCACCCCGCCCTTCCTGAAGCCCACCTGCCAGAGGAAGAGAGAGAGAGAGACAGGTCACCTGTCTGTCTGACTGTCTTTTTTTTTTTTTTTTTTTTTTTTTTTAATTTACATTTTAATTTTAGCCACATAAAACAGAACAACATCAGCAACAACAAACAAACAAAACAAACAAACAAAAAAAAAAAAAAAAAAAAAAAAAACACACAGTACTAATACACAACACAAAGACATTTCACCAGGGATTGCAAACTACTAACATAAAGAAACATAATAGACTCAGGGAATCAGTGTCAAAACTCCTTAGAGAGGATTTTGATTTTCTACCTACGAGGTTCACATTCATATCATATCCTCAACATGTTATTAAACTAAGTTGAATTTCTCACATTTATATATTCTTTAATGAGTGTCCATGGCCCATCAAAATCATGTCTATACAGCTCCTGTAAAGCTGAGGCTGCACGTTCCATCATTATTAGTTCTATGAAGTCTTTCAGCCAGTTATTCAAACAGAAACAATTAGGTTTCCGAACTTTCCAATTCATAAGGATAATCCTTTTCACAGAAAGGTATGCCAGCGTTAAAAGCTGTTGTATTTCTTCAGATTTTACACCATCCATTTTAGCTCCCAATAAGCACACTTCTGGGCACATTAGTACATCATCATTTATAATTGAGCATAAAGTATTTTGGACTCCTTCCCAAAATTTTCTTATTTCTGGACAGTGCCATAGCATATGTATTAGAGATCCTCTTTTTCCACAGCCGTGCCAGCACAAGTCTGATGTCTGAGGATTCATTTTATTTGTTTTGTATGGGGTTATATATGTTCGGTGTAAAATCTTCATCTGTATAAGTTTATATCTGACACATTTTGATAAATAATTTGTATGTCCTATAATAGAGTTCCATTGTTCAGGTGGTAGGTGTTTTCCGAGATCATGTTCCCATTGTTGTTTGACTTTATCCATGTTACTGCAGGAGAAGAGAGTTATAAGTTTGTAAAGTTTGGATACTGTACCACTATTTGTTACAATCTCTCTGAATTTATCATCTAAGTCTTTATTTGACGCCATAGTGGTACCCTGAGATATAAATTTCTGCAGTATAGATTTCAATTGTAAATACTGTAGGAAACATGATTTATTCAGATTATAATTAGCTTTAATTTCATTAAAGGACATTATTTTCCCCTGCTTTACAATTTGTTCAAGTTTCCTAATATTGTGACTATTCCACTTGTTGTTTAAAAGAGTCTTCCCTCCTGCAGTAAGCAATGGATTCCTCCATAATGGGCATGAAGGCAATTGTAATCCGTTTATTGCACATTTCTTGTGTATGACCTTCACAATGTCACATGAAAAATTAATAATAGGGTTCTTCAAATTTGTGTTTAATTTTGTACAATACCATAAAGCAGAAAAAGAGGTTTGTTTTGGGCTCTCATCAATCATTTTGTTTTCAAGCCATATCCAGCTGCCAGCCTCATGGTGTTCATAATAGGCCCACAGTAAGGGGTATTTGCCATTAAAAGCCAAATAATATGTATATATATCCGGTATTCCTAACCCTCCTTTATTCCTATGTCTGACAAGCTTACTGAGACTGATTCTTGGTTTTTTGTCCCCCCAAAGAAACATTATAAAAAGCTTTTTGATTTCTTTGAACCAAGATTCAGGGAATTTCAGTGGGATCGATGCCATCATGAAAGAAAGTCTAGGAAAGACATTCATTTTGATGATCTCTGCTCGTCCCCACAAGGATAGCGGAAGTGTTCCCCATCTTTTAAGATCTTCTTTAATAGTTTTAATCAGTTTAGGGCCATTTATTTCAAAAATTTTCTCAATTGGGGAGATTATATTGATACCAAGGTATTTTAGGCCCTCCTTCTTCCAGACTATCTGGGTTGCATCAAGATGTACTGGGAATGTCATACAATTGAGGGGAGTTGCTTCACTCTTGTTCCAGTTTACTTTATACCCTGAAAGGTTGCCAAACTCATTTATAAGCTTAAACAAATGTTTCACTGAATTTCTGGGTTTGACAGGGTTAATAATATATCATCTGCAAATAAATTAATTTTAAAATCATAATCATACATTTTAATGCCACTTATTTGTTGGTTAGCTCTAATAGAGCATGCCAGGGGTTCCAGTGCCAAAACAAAAATTATTGGTGAGACTGGACATCCTTGCCGTGTGGATCTAGTTAACTCAAAGGGCTCAGACATGATTCCATTAGTTTTAACACGGGCAAGTGGTTTATAATAAAGTGCTCTAATCCACTGCATACATACTGGACCAAAACCATATCTTTGTAGAGTATAAAATAAATATGGCCATTCAACCCTGTCAAATGCTTTTTCAGCATCCAGCGATAACAAGATCGCTGGATGCTGTAGTGAAGCAGCTCTGTGGATCACATGAAATAGCTTTCTCATGTTACTTGAAGCATGACGGCCTTTTACAAAACCTACTTGATCAAAATGGACCAATGAGGGAACCACTTTTTCCAGTCGTAATGCAAGTATTTTGGCAAATATTTTATAGTCATTATTAAGCAAACTGAGAGGTCTGTAATTGCTCATTTGTGTGGGATCTTTGCCCTGTTTTGGTATCGTGGTGATTACAGCCGTTCGCATAGTGGTAGGCATTGATTGAGACATTATTGCATCGTTATATAACATTACAAGAAAAGGTATTATTTCATCCTGGAAAGTTTTATAGAACTCAATACTAAAACCATCTTCCCCGGGTGTCTTGCCATTAGAAAGATGTTTTATAGCTGCTTTAATCTCTAAGTCTGTTATATACTCTTCTAGTTCAATTTTATCTACTTCTGTAATCGAAGGTAAACATATACTACTAAAAAAATTGTGAACAGCATTTAAATTAGGATTACTTTCAGATTCGTATAGTTTCTTGTAGTAATTTTTAAAACAGTGGTTCATTTGCTTTTGATCTTGTGTAGGTTGGCCATTACAGTCATATATCTTTGAAATTAAATGTTTAGATTCTGTTTGCTTAAGCCTCATTGCCAGCATTTTACCCGCCTTATCACCTGACTCAAAATATTTTCTTTTCAGTTTAAATAATGCAAACGCGGTTTCTTCATGCATTATTTCTTGCAGTTGTGCTCTACATAATAACAAAGAATCCCTTAATGTGTAATTATCTGGTTCCCTCATGTGTCCTTTTTCAAGCTTGTTAAGTTCGTCCTTTAAAGATTGTTTCCTTTCATTCTTCTCCCTCTTTTTAGCAGTTGAATAGCTAATAAACCATCCCCTGCATGTAGCCTTAAATGCCTCCCATATTGTTTGGATTGAGTTTACCGAATGCAAATTTAAGGCAAAATACTCCTTTATTTTTCCCCTTATTGAATGAACAAATTTCTCATCTCCCAGATATGAATTATTCAGTCTCCATTGTTTTGTTTTATTTCCCTCAAGGGAGGGGTACAAGCTGACAGAAATGGGAGCATGATCTGAAATCAGTATATTATGAATATCAGAATTAACCACATTTTCAACCATCTGGCTAGATACTAACAAATAGTCAATCCTAGAATATGAGTTATGGGCTTTAGAGTAAAAAGTATATTCTTGTAAATTTGTATTAATACATCTCCAAATGTCTATTGTGCATGTTGTTGTTTGGAATTCATCAAAAGCTGAAGCAAGTGCGCCATCTGTTGGTAGAGGTTGCTTAGACCGATCAAAACTGGGCTGAGCTACTAAGTTAAAGTCTCCACCAATTATTGTGGGAATATCGGAAAACCTTGATAATAGTATACTCAGTTTTGTCAGGAAGTTTACTTGTCCAGTGTTAGGACAATATATATTGGCAAGCAACATTTTCACATTACTAAGAAGCCCTAATACAATTACGTACCTCCCTTCCTTGTCAGAAATTACTTCCAATGGTTTGAAAGATGTGGTTTTGGAAATTAAGATACTAACACCTCTTGAGGCACTGTTACCGTAAGCAGAAAAAACTTGATCTACCCACCTCTGTTTTAGTTTTAAAGATTCATCTTGGTTTAAATGAGTTTCTTGTATCATGGCTATATCACATCCTATAGATTTCAAATGTGAGAGTATTTTATAACGTTTCACTTTGTTTGATATGCCATTAACATTCCACGATATAACCCTAATAATAGGCAGACCCATCTTTAAACATAATTAATTCTACACATGACTCCTAAACTCAATTCCAACATTTTTTTCTGCTTTCCTGGCTTAACCATAACACAACAAACACATAACACATACAAACATAGACTATCACCATAAGGGAATAAACAACACATAATATAGGGACTAGTCCTCAGTCCCCTGTCCATGATCCAAGGATAGGCGCGTCACTCTAGCATTCCCAGACCTTTCAGTTATTTTTATTAAACTCAAAAACCCAATATTTGCTGGTATGTTAATAAGTAAAAATTAACTCAGAAGTATTTTGTTTCGTATTTGTCCAGCGACCATACGTAAGAAGGAAGAATGCATTATGACCACCGGTCATGATGTCATCGGTCCTTATTGTGTAGCCAATTATTATTCCACTGACCTGTGAATCACATTGTTCTAGCCAAAAGCTGATGGGACCCGTTTTGATAAGTCTCGATACGCGTCTTCAGGAGATTTGTAGATGTATTTCTCTCCGTCCAGCGTCACCAACAATCTGGATGGGTACAGCAGGCCAAAACGTATGTTTGCATCCCGGAGAGTTTTTTTCAGCTCTGAGTAAGCTGCGCGTTGCTGTTGTATCTCTGCGGGGAGATCCTGGAAGACGTGGAAGGGCTTCCCGTGCCACTTCAATCCTGGTTTTGCCCTTGCTGCTTTGAGAATGCGCTGTCGGTCAGTCCACTTCAGCATGCGGACGATGTATGGCCTCGGTGGCTCCTCTGGTCCTGGTTTCGGACGTAGGGCTCTGTGCTGCTGCTCCACCTCTGGTACCTGCGCCGACTCATCCAGATCCAATATGTATCGGAGGATCATCATCATCTCTACATTAGGGTCAGCAGTCTCGAGCTGGAACGGTCACGTGACAAGATGGCGTGCTGAAACTCTTGGCGTCCACAGAGCGGACCTGGAAAGTTGGCATTTAACCCTTAAACCATCCAGCAAACTATGTTATAAAACTGAGAAGAAACATCTATTAAACAACAATTGCACGGATGAATGAAAAGAAGTGGCCTCACCGCACAAGACAAGCAGCGAAACAGAAAGAAAGTGAGTAACGCCAAAGTGAAGGAAGCATGGCTGGTGAGAGCCCTCCAGGCTGGGCGCAAGAACTTCTGAAGCAGTTTGCTGATGTTAAAGAATCATTTGAACAGAAATTTGATGCACTGAACGAAAGCCTGAAAAGTTTGAAAAAGGAATCGCGTGCCTTGATCAACAGAGTGGCAAACGCGGAACAACGAATTAGCAATCTTGAGGATTTCAAAGACGCGCACACCAGAACGACCCGGGAGCTTTCAAAAGAAGTGCAGCAGCTCAAAACCAAAGTTACCTTCCTTGAATCCCAGAGCAGAAGAAATAACCTAGTGTTTGTGGGTTTAAAGGAGGGCCTGCTCGAGACTGCTGTCTGACTGTCTGTATGTAGGCTCAATGTAACTACTACTACCAGTGGAGTTCGTCCTACAGCCTGAGAGTCAGTAAACCGCATGCTCTGTATATTTAAAATCACCTCAACAAACATATTAATATTGTTATTGTTATTATTAGTTCTCATTAGAGGCCATATCAGCATCAGCAGCTGTATCCATGTATATCCGGTGGCCACTGTCGAGTCTTTTTCAGTTAAACCTCAGTGCCTGCCCAAATTGGACAAGGCTTAGAGGATGACAGAGGACGCTGGACAACTCCACTCAATTTTCTTCATTTTATTGACTTTGAATCGATCATGAATTGAGTTTAGGTTGATAACCTTAAAAGGATGACACAAACATGAAACACAAATCATGTTACTTCAGGTCCAGGGCAAGTCGGATCATCAAAGACACTCACTCAAAAAATCAATCAAACTTCACAAATTTTTCCAGCAGTGTTCAAAATGTAAAGAATTTATTAAATTAAATTAAATTTAGCTCATTATTTAAATGAATTACTTTCATATAATATTTGAGATATTAATCAATAGAGCAAACAACTATCGAAAAACTCAGGCTTCAAACATTTAAACTTTAAATAAAGTCAACCAAACTAGTCCAAATCAACCATGTCACAGTAAATAAATCACAGACATACCACTCTGAAGTCTTCTCTGCACTGATCAAACCAAACTTCTCTGCAGCTCGTCTCACTCCTGCCTGAATGCTCACCACAAAACTCACACCTGACTCAAATCACTCAATCACTCTTCTTCTACCTGCCATACTGAGCTGCCACATTCACTACTCTGCTCACTGCTGCCCCCACATACACTACTTCCTACTAGAACTGATTAAAATGTCAGAAAGAAACAAATTAGACCAAAAATAATCAGTTAATTCATTGATGCCTTAACACCTCCCACTTGAGCTCCTGGTTACTCAACCCAAGGAGATCATGACAGTCCTTTAAGTTCCTTGTTCTTCAACAGGGAATGAGGAATGAGGAATCTTGGTTGAGAGTCTCTTACTGTGTCCATGTGTTTTCTTCAATGAGACTGGCTTTTTGATTGGAACAGGGTAGCTGGGAAAGGTCTTCACATTAACATCCCTCACAATGCCTTGTTGGTCAGAATTGACACCGATCACTTTGCCCAACTTGTATTGACCTCTCAGTGCATTTTGGTCAGAAAGCCATACCGCATCTCCTTTGTGTGCCACTTGCTCCTTACGAACAGGTTGGGACCTGCTAACTGGCACCACTTCTTCCAGAATCTGTTCACCTCTTTTTGGATGCTTTGGAGTCTCTTAAATGGGTACCCTTCAAAGTGGAAGTCCCCTGGGTTAGGGACTAGTTCATCCTAAGAGAAGAGAATTGGGGCTGACATACTCTACACAGTCCTCCTGGCTCTGTATTCTAGCATCAATGAGTTCATTCACCAGATTTGCTGCCATGAAGAGGAAAGTCTAGAATTCACCCCACGTGAAGGCTCCATCACCTCCAGAGTTGCTTAAGGCTCATTTGACAAGTCAGACTGCTGCTTCTGCTGCTCTTTTTCTGTGGGGAGAATCTGCTGGGTGGATCTTCCATGACCATTCTGTCCCAGCTTTGGAAGCTTTTTTTTCAAGTTCAGTTTTGTTTAACTTCTCCATGATTCTGTGAAGCTCCTCAAGTGCAGATTTTGCCCCCACAAAGTTTGTGCCCGGGACTGACCACAGTTTTCTGGGGTGTCCTCTAAGGGAAGTAAATCTCTGATAGGCAAGCAGAAATCCTTCAGATGACTGATCGCTGACGACATCTGTGTATATGGGTCTTGAAGCCATGCAGCAAAACACAATGCCCCCCACTTTAACTGTGACTCCTTTCCTCACTTCATCTCTCACCTTGTAAGGCCCAAACAAATCTAAAGTTGTAAATTCAAATGGGTTGGCTGGGCTTGTTCTGGCAGGAGGAAGGTCACTCATTATCTACTGACATCGCTTTGCTTTATTTTTTCTGCAAGTCACACAACTGTCCACTATTTCCTTTGCAAGTTTTTCACCTTTGACCACCCAAGCCATTTCCTCATCCTGAGAAGGGTTCCTGCTACAGCTTCATGATTGGCTTTGTGGGCTTCCCATGCTATTAGTGTGGACAACCATGCTTTGTATGGTATATTTGGCAAAGCAGTTTTGTCGTCATCAAATATCAGGATTCTGCCTCCACAGACTAAGAGTCCTGAGTCCACATCTCTGTATACTGCTAGCCTGTTTAAAACTGTGTCTGGAAAGATTATATTTTTCTGGCCAGCACGAAAAAAGTTTCTGAGGGCATCTTTGTGTTCCTTCACTGTTAACAGAAGTTCTTTATCCTTTACTCGTCCTCTGCTTTTTCCTTTCATCTCCAGCCATCTTTTAGCTGCCCGGCACAGCCAGGCGGTGACAGAGACCAGCTTGGACAAGCTACTGAACTTTTCCATGTCCACAAGGTTCTTGACTCTCCAGCCAGCAGTTGCTTTTTCAGCAGTTATATCTGGAATCTCCTCGTTCAAGCTTGCTTGTAAGGACAGAAGGGGTTGTTGATTTTTTTTTCAGTTTTGTTTGGCTCCTTGTTATTACTGCTGTGAAGGCTTTCCTCTGGAGCTTATTAACATTTTCCCTTGTGTTTACTGCAACTTCTCTGGCTGACTTTTTTGGCCACACCTCCACAGGCAACCTAACCTTCAGCTCTGCTGAAGGAAGTTCTTCAGCAGAGCTTCCTTTTGTCATGATATCAGCAATATTTAGTTCTCCAGGGATCCATAACCAGTCCTCCACCAGTCCAGACCTCTGGATTTCCCCAACATGGTTTGCAAAGAAGGTTTGGTATCCATAGCTTTCTCTTTGAATGACACCCAGCACTGTTTGACTGTCCACCAGGTGAATCCACTGCTCTACATCCATTCTTGCATGCTTCTCAAAGTATTTCCTCAGCCTGGCTGCAAACACCGCACCACAAATCTCTGCCTTAACTGCATCTCCTTTCTGATCAAGTGGTGTTAGTTTGGCTTTGGGTTCAATGAGTTGGACATCAATTCCTTGACTAGTGTTCCACCTCAAATACATTTCCAAGCTCAACATACTGTTCAAAGAGTTTAATGGCATCTTCTCTGAGGCTTGCTGAGAGTGGATTATCCCAGGTCTCTCTGGTCAGCTTTCCACCCCCTGCTTCCTGGAATGCTTTTCTCACAAGGATTGCCCCCCGCTGTTTGGCTGGTGTTACTAAACCAATTGGGTCATAACGTCCTGCTACTTGGCTAAGCAGCTCCCTCCTAGTCAGCGGGTCTGGTGTTCCAAGTCTCACCTCCTTCTTGAGAAGATCCTTTCCTACCCTCATCTTTTTCTTCCTTTTGGAAAAGTTAATTGAAGTCAAGTGAGCATCCTCCTTGACATAGGTAAGTCCTCCTTTTATGATTTCAAGTTCTTTTTCCTCTGCCAAGGTCATTTCTTTCCCTCCAGGCTGGCTATTACCACACCTACATCCTCCACATTTGGCTTGCAAGTGGCTCCAATGCTCTCCCATCTCCACCACTCAAGAAACTCACGGTTGGTAGCAGTTGTGAACTTTTCAATGGTGACCTCTTTGTCCTGTAATGAGGCTCCTTCTGTCTTAAGGTCTCCGATAAACTCCTCATATTTGACAGCAGCTGTCCTCATGGACCGAGCAAAGTTGGTTTTTGACTCATGTGCTGCCACACTTACATCCTCTAACAGATCAGGGTATGCTCTGCCTACTGTTTTCCCCAATGGGCTTTCCCATAGGACAAGGTTTCCAACAACTCTCACCCTTTGAGGAGCAAGTCTTCCCTCTCTATGGCTGATGAGAAGCTCAACTTTTCCTGACCTCCTCAACTCCTCCAGTTCAACATCAGGGAAGAATTTCTTCAATTTTTCAGGGTCAATGGCCTTGTGCACCTTGGCAATCTCATCAGGCCTGTAGCAGACAAGTTCATGGGCAACCTCTTTTCCTTTAGAAGTTTTGATCCTGACTCTGAGGAGATATCTTTCTGTGTTCACCTTCATAGTCATTCCACCCACACCATATACAGCTAAGGTCACCTTCGCACTTTGTAACCTCAGACTGTCAGCAGCTTCATGGGTTATGTAATTTGTACAAGGCTTTTTCAACAGACTGTATCAGGTCGTTGACTTTCTGTGGCTGGTTTCCCTTCACAGGAGGTATTCTCTCCAGTTCTTTTAGGATTTCTGTGGTTATGGTTGACTTGTTCCCATACCTGTTCTCCGTGACTCTGAATATCTCTGCAGTAGTGTTATATGTCAAAAGTCTAAGATCCTTTAATGTCTTCTCATCAACACTATTCAGGAGTTGAAACTTTTTTTTAGCTCAGCAGATCCAGATGGCTCCCCTTGCTTTTGTAGATTTTCCCAATCTTTTTTCCACCTGTGAAATTCTCTTATTTCCTCCGAAGATGGGAAGAGCTGTAGGTTTGCTCCTCACATCAGGCGTGACAGGTGCTGTAGGTGTTGATGGTGCTCTGTTCCTCTCATCAGAAGTTTCCTCTACCATTCTCCGTGCAGTGATGAATTGAGCTCTTCTTCTCTCAAGCCCGCTGCTGGTTGCTTTAAGTTGCTTGATTCTGCCATCTAGGTCCCTTCTCTCTTGCCCAGGAATCCATTGCTCCCAAACTGACATGACCTTGGTGGCCTCAGTTATCACTTTCTCCAAAAGAGTGAGGTGCACTTCATAGCCCTCCAGGTGGGGCTTTAAATAGATATGTTACTTGCTTCATCGACATCTTTTTCAGCTTCCATAATTACACTGGTGAGCTCATGATGGCCATATTTTGACCACAGGTTCACTTGGACAAGAACTCTCAGTTCTTTGAACCTTTCTTCCGCTTCTGTTTCAGTCTTCTTGATGTCACCCTCCAGAGCCTCTCCAATCCTGTAATCATCATTGGTTTCCAGAACTTTCCTGAAATAATCAGAGAGCTTATCAAATTCTTCAACTTCAATCATGTTGTCTGCCTCTTTACTAAGAAAGTTCGCTTGTCTTGCAAAGCTGCTCTTTGCGGTGGTCCTCTCCCTCTTGAGCTGCTTGACAGACTTTCCGAGGACATCTTCAGCCATTTTGGCTCTGAGGACATGCACAAAACTTCACCTCTGCGTCTACAGCTTTTCTTGGATCTGAAGCCTTTTATCTTCTTTTCCACACTGTACAAATGGTTATCAATGGTTGAGTCTTTTTCAGTTAAACCTCAGAGCTTGCCCAAACTGGACAAGGCTTGGAAGATGACAGAGGACCCTTGACAGCTCCACTCAATTTTCTTCATTTTATTGACTTAGAATCAATCATGAATTGAGTTTAGGTTGATAACCTTAGAAGGATGACACAAACATGAAACACAAATCATGTTACTTCACTTAATGCAAATATGCTGGAACTGAGGCCAGAATAACCCACTTGTTGTTTGTTTTCCAGCTCTAGCAGGCTCCAGACCATTGCAATTAAACAGGCTAGTGTGTGTGTGTGTGTGTGTGTGTGTGTGTGTGTGTACTGTCTGATCAAACTTTTCGATCAGAAAGTGTCAGCTCGTGAAAACCTGTAGCAGATCCCATCAGGATCTGGATCCCAGCAACAGGAGATGAAGAGGAGACAAGAAAACAAGGAGTGTGTGTCTCCATCCACACACACACACACTCATGGACGCTCACACACACTCAGACACACTCACACTCAGACACACACACACACACACTCACACACTCTCTCTCTCACACACACACACACACACACACACTCTGAAGCTGTTTCATCACAGGGATCAATACACTTTGATCTCATGTAAGACCCAGAGGCAGCAGCAGCACTCCTCTAGCAGTTTGTGTGTGTGTGTGTGTGTGTGTGTGTGTGTGTTCTCCCAGCTCACTGACCTCCACACTGTCCGGAGACGAGTTTCCATCAGCAGGAGCATCTGACACTTCCTCCTCCTCCAGCGTAGTTCGCTTATAGTTGGACATCTGCGGACAGACAGACAGAGAGGCAGACAGAGAGGCAGGCAGACAGACAGACAGACAGAGAGGCAGACAGAGAGACAGACAGATAGACAGACAGAGAGACAGGCAGACAGACAGACAGACAGAGAGGCAGACAGAGAGACAGACAGATAGACAGACAGAGAGACAGACAGATAGACAGACAGAGACACAGAGTTAAAGCGACAGTTCACCCTCATACAACATTTGATCCATAAACATGTTTTGCAGGGGAGAGAGAGACAGGACAGGCAGTGCAGAGAGACGGGTCGACCTGCAGTGAAGGGCCTGAGGTTGGACCTGAACCCAGGGTGCTGCGGTCAGGACTCAGCCTGAACAAGAGCTACACCTGTACCAGGTGAGCTGCCGGGACGCTCGACCCATAAACATCTTGAGCCTCAGACTGCAGGTCAGATGGTTTCTAACCACCAGGGTCCAAACAGGCCCGTCCCAAACAGCAGGAAGTGTTTCTGGGCAAACGGGCATCTTGTTCTACCTCTCAGAACACGCTGCAGAACATACTGCAGAACATGCTGCAGAACACACCGAAGAACATGCTCAAGGTTCAAGGTTCAAGATACTTTATTTGCCATTTGCATGAGTGCATAGGAAATCTTTGTGCATTGCTCCTTAGTCGGCATTAAAGGAGAGAAAAAGGTACAGAAAGACAAGAGAACATACATCCTAGAGTACTAGAAACCTAAAATTCCTTGGGGTAAAAAATAATACAAACACCTTTAATAAATAGCAATAAATACTGTATATTTAAATTCAATTCATTCGAGTTCAAGCCTTCAGATTTCAGTATTACATCCCAGCTTGATACCCCTCACTCTAACCCCTAACCCAGAGATGATGATTCTCTGCAGTTTTTATGACTTGTTGGAGTGATTTCCTCTCGGCTTGGGTTAGGGTTAGGATGGAGCGCTGGTGAGGAGGCTTTCAACAAGCCCTCTGTAGGCCAGGGTGAGAAGCTGACGACTGAGTCCGGCCTTTTTCAGCAGCCTGATGAAGTACAGCCGCTTCTGTGCTTTTTTCACTGTAGCCAGTGTTTTCCGGCCAGCCTAGATTATCAGATACATGGAGGCTGAGAAACTTGAAGCTGTCCACCTGCGCCACCCCAGTCCCCATGATGGTGAGGGGTTGTACCCCGGGGGGTTTCCTCCTAGGATCCAGAATTACTTCCTTTGTTTTATCTACAGTACAGGCCAAAAGTTTGGACACACCTTCTCATTCAATGCGTTTTCTTTATTTTCATGACTATTTACATTGTAGATTCTAACTGAAGGCATCAAAACTATGAATGAACACATGTGGAGTTATGTACTTAACAAAAAAAGGTGAAATAACTGAAAACATGTTTTATATTCTAGTTTCTTCAAAATAGCCACCCTTTGCTCTGATTACTGCTTTGCACACTCTTGGCATTCTCTCGATGAGCTTCAAGAGGTAGTCACCTGAAATGGTTTTCACTTCACAGGTGTGCCTTATCAGGGTTAATTAGTGGAATTTCTTGCTTTATCAATGGGGTTGGGACCATCAGTTGTGTTGTGCAGAAGTCAGGTTACTACACAGCCGACAGCCCTATTGGACAACTGTTAAAATTCATATTATGGCAAGAACCAATCAGCTAACTAAAGAAAAACGAGTGGCCATCATTACTTTAAGAAATGAAGGTCAGTCAGGCCGGAAAATTGCAAAAACTTTAAATGTGTCCCCAAGTGGAGTCGCAAAAACCATCAAGCGCTACAACGAAACTGGCACACATGAGGACCGACCCAGGAAAGGAAGACCAAGAGTCACCTCTGCTTCTGAGGACAAGTTCATCCGAGTCACCAGCCTCAGAAATCGCAAGTTAACAGCAGCTCAGATCAGAGACCAGATAAATGCCACACAGAGTTCTAGCAGCAGACCCATCTCTAGAACAACTGTTAAGAGGAGACTGCGCCAATCAGGCCTTCATGGTCAAATAGCTGCTAGGAAACCACTGCTAAGGAGAGGCAACAAGCAGAAGAGATTTGTTTGGGCCAAGAAACACAAGGAATGGACATTAGACCAGTGGAAATCTGTGCTTTGGTCTGATGAGTCCAAATTTGAGATCTTTGGTTCCAACCGCCGTGTCTTTGTGAGACGCAGAAAAGGTGAACGGATGGATTCCACATGCCTGGTTCCCACTGTGAAGCATGGAGGAGGAGGTGTGATGGTGTGGGGGTGTTTTGCTGGTGACACTGTTGGGAATTTATTCAAAATTGAAGGCACACTGAACCAGCATGGCTACCACAGCATCCTGCAGCGACATGCCATCCCATCCGGTTTGCGTTTAGTTGGACCATCATTTATTTTTCAACAGGACAATGAGCCCAAACACACCTCCAGGCTGTGTAAGGGCTATTTGACCAAGAAGGAGAGTGATGGAGTGCTGCGGCAGATGACCTGACCTCCACAGTCACCGGACCTGAACCCAATCCAGATGGTTTGGGGTGAGCTGGACCGCAGAGTGAAGGCAAAGGGGCCAAC
>NC_043992.1:41915032-41930032 GCF_902150065.1 Myripristis murdjan | reverse complement strand
ACACACACACACACACACACACACACACAGCTGGACCTGACATGGTTAACAACAGGATGCAGCGACACACCTGTCGCTACTCAACATGTGATTGGTCACATGCTGATGATGTCATCACCTCACAACTGAGCCATCTGATCCACAAAGTCTGAACACACACAGCCCCCAGGAACCAGGTCACAAGGTCAAAGGTCACGGCAGCAGCCTGTGGTCACTCCTGTGGTCAGACCGGCCAATCAGAGCCCTGCTTTCACTGACCAGCTCTTCTTCTGTGGTTTCACCGCTCACAGCTGCTGCACTGATTGGCTACACTAATGGAGAATCAATGATTTAAGTGGCTAACACACACGCGCTCGCGCGCGCACACACACACACACACACACACACACACACACACACACACACACACACACAGTGACAGTTTGAGTTGCATTCAGATGCTGCACCTCTGCATCCCTGCCAGTAAACAACACTGCGCGTGCGTGCGCGTGTCAGTGGGGAGGTGCGTGTTTGTGCGCGCGTATTTTCCAGTGTGTGTGTGTGTGTGTGTGTGTGTGTGTGGTTGAGCTGGTTAGACCTGATCGAGGCTGTCAGTCTCTGCTGACAGGAATCCTGCATATCAGTTTTATCTGCAGAGCACGCGCCGACGTGTGTGTGTGTGTGTGTGTGTGTGTGTGTGTGCGTGCGTGCGTGTGCGTGTGCGTGTGTGTGTGTGTGTGTGTGTCGGTACTCACGGTGTTCCTGAGGTCCTGCAGCGCTACGCTCATCCTGGAGCTCCGACTCACCGCTACCGACGGCCGCTCCGCCAGCCCATCCTCCTCTGCCCGCCTGTCTGTCAGCCTGCCTGTCTCACCCTCTGTCTGCCTGTCTGCCCGTCTGCCTGTCTGTCCGTGTGCGCGCGCGCGCGTGTATGTGTGTGTGTCGCTCGCTCCTCTTTGTTCGGACGGAGGCAGGAGGAGGAGGTTTTCTGCTTCCCTGCTCGGAGGAGAAGGAGAAAAGAAAACAGGCTGTGTGTATGTGTGTGTGTGTGTGTGTGTGTCTATGTGTGTGTGTGTGTGTGTGTGTGTGTGAGAGAGAGAGAGAGAGAGAGAGAGAGAGAGAGAGAGTGAGAGTGTGTCCTCAACGCCTCCTAACCCCGCCCAACATCCAGCCTTTCCTCTCACAAACACAAACACACCCTGAGAGAGAGGGGCTGACGTCATCGGTGAGAGAGTCCGTCCCCTCCTATAGACCATCTCTCTCTGTGTGTGTGTGTGTGTGTGTGTGTGTGTGTGTGTGTGTGTGATGCACTTCCTGCTGCATCAGTCTCATCCAGCCAATAGCCTGCTGGCCTGGAACCAGACACACACACACACACACACACACACACACACACACACTCAGGTTTGAAGTACACTAATATACCGCGTTCATGGTGTGTGTGTGTGTGTGTGTGTGTGTACGTGTGTGTGTGTGACTTGTTGAGCTGGGTTCCTGGTCAGAAAAACAAAACCATCAAACATCAGTAAAAAAAAAAAAAAAAAGGTCATCAGCACAACACAAACACATAAACATGTTCTGCTTTATACACAAACAAACAAACAAACAAACAAATAAAATAAAAATATTTATACACACATACACATATAGGTGCATATATATGTACATGTATATATTTTAGTCGTACATATTTCTGTTTGCTTACAATAAACACATTCTATGCACTGACACATTGAAATAAAACACATAAACAACAACAACAACAATAATAATAATAATAATGATGATAATATAACCAAACTAAACTGCTGTGTTGTCTCATCCAGGTGTTAGATTTGACAGACAGACAGGCAGGCAGACAGACAGGCAGGCAGACAGACAGACAGGCAGGCAGACAGGCAGACAGACAGGCAGACAGACAGACAGGCAGGCAGAGAGACAGACAGGCAGACAGACAGACAGACAGGCAGGCAGACAGACAGGCAGACAGACAGGCAGGCAGAGAGACAGACAGGCAGACAGACAGGCAGACAGACAGACAGACAGGCAGGCAGACAGACAGGCAGACAGGCAGACCTAGCTGACCTGGAATGAAGTGACAAAAGGTCCTGAGAGGAAAACTTAAAGAGGATGAAGAATTTTCCCTAGTCTTTTTTTTTTGTTTGTTTTTTTATAACACCCTAATAATTTTTTACCCTCTTTCTCTCTCTCTCTCTCCTCACTTTTCAGGTCATTTTCCTCTTTCTTTTTTCTGTTTTGTATTGAGCTTTATTTAACTTTTTACTCATTTCTTGCGAATTGTTGTGTCATTTAGGGTTAGGGTTAGTTTTCCTTTTTCTGAGAAGAAGATGGCAGAAGGTTGTAGAAGGTGGCAGAAGGTGAAGGTGGCAGAAGGTGGGTGGCAGAAGGTGGTAGAAGGTGAAGGTGGCAGAAGGTGGGTGGCAGAAGGTGAAGGTGGCAGAAGGTGGTAGAAGGTGAAGGTGGCAGAAGGTGGGTGGCAGAAGGTGCCAGAAGGTGGCAGAAGGTGAAGGTGGTAGAAGGTGGTAGAAGGTGGTAGAAGGTGGTAGAAGGTGGTAGAAGGTGAAGGTGGCAGAAGGTGGTAGAAGGTGAAGGTGGCAGAAGGTGAAGGTGGCAGAAGGTGGGTGGCAGAAGGTGAAGGTGGCAGAAGGTGGGTGGCAGAAGGTGGCAGAAGGTGGCAGAAGGTGAAGGTGGGTGGCAGAAGGTGAAGGTGGCAGAAGGTGGCAGAAGGTGAAGGTGGTAGAAGGTGGTAGAAGGTGGTAGAAGGTGAAGGTGGCAGAAGGTGGTAGAAGGTGAAGGTGGCAGAAGGTGGCAGAAAGTGAAGGTGGCAGAAGGTGGTAGAAGGTAAAGGTGGCAGAAGGTGAAGCTGGCAGAAGGTGGGTGGCAGAAGGTGGTAGAAGGTGGTAGAAGGTGAAGGTGGCAGAAGGTGGCAGAAGGTGAAGGTGGTAGAAGGTGGCAGAAGGTGGTAGACGGTGAAGGTGGCAGAAGGTGGTAGACGGTGAAGGTGGCAGAAGGTGGTAGAAGGTGAAGGTGGCAGAAGGTGGTAGAAGGTGAAGGTGGCAGAAGGTGGCAGAAAGTGAAGGTGGCAGAAGGTGGTAGAAGGTAAAGGTGGCAGAAGGTGAAGCTGGCAGAAGGTGGGTGGCAGAAGGTGGTAGAAGGTGGTAGAAGGTGAAGGTGGCAGAAGGTGGCAGAAGGTGAAGGTGGTAGAAGGTGGCAGAAGGTGGTAGACGGTGAAGGTGGCAGAAGGTGGTAGACGGTGAAGGTGGCAGAAGGTGGTAGAAGGTGAAGGTGGCAGAAGGTGGCAGAAGGTGAAGGTGGCAGAAGGTGGTAGAAGGTGAAGGTGGGAGAAGGTTAAGTTGGCAGAAGATGAAGCTGGCAGAAGGTGGGTGGCAGAAGGTACCAGAAGGTGCCAGAAGGTGAAGGTGGGAGAAGGTGGTAGAAGGTGAAGGTGACAGAAGGTGAAGGTGGCAGAAGGTGGCAGAAGGTGAATGTGGCAGAAGGTGGCAGAAGGTGGTAGAAGGTGGCAGAAGGTGAAGGTGGTAGAAGGCGGTAGAAGGTGAAGGTGGCAGAAGGTGGTAGAAGGTGAAGGTGGCAGAAGGTGGCAGAAGATGAAGGTGGCAGAAGGTGGTAGAAGATGAAGGTGGCAGAAGGTGGTAGAAGGTGAAGGTGGCAGAAGGTGGCAGAAGATGAAGGTGGCAGAAGGTGGTAGAAGATGAAGGTGGCAGAAGGTGAAGCTGGCAGAAGGTGGTAGAAGGTGGTAGAAGGTGAAGGTGGCAGAAGGTGCCAGAAGGTGGCAGAAGGTGAAGGTGGTAGAAGGTGAAGGTGGCAGAAGGTGGTAGAAGGTGAAGGTGGCAGAAGGTGGCAGAAGGTGAAGGTGGCAGAAGGTGGTAGAAGGTGAAGGTGGCAGAAAGTGAAGCTGACAGAAGGTGGGTGGCAGAAGGTACCAGAAGGTGGCAGAAGGTGAAGGTGGCAGAAGGTGAAGGTGGGAGAAGGTGGTAGAAGGTGAAGGTGGGAGAAGGTGGTAGAAGGTGAAGGTGGCAGAAGGTGGCAGAAGGTGAATGTGGCAGAAGGTGGCAGAAGGTGGTAGAAGGTGGTAGAAGGTGGCAGAAGGTGACAGAAGGTGGCAGAAGGTGGTAGAAGGTGAAGGTGGCAGAAGGTGGCAGAAGGTGAAGGTGGCAGAAGGTGGCAGAAGGTTGTAGAAGGTGAAGGTGGCAGAAGGTGAAGGTGGTAGAAGGTGAAGGTGCCAGAAGGTGCCAGAAGGTGCCAGAAGGTGGCAGAAGGTGAAGGTGGCAGAAGGTGGCAGAAGGTGGTAGAAGGTGAAGGTGGCAGACGGTGGCAGAGGGTGAAGGTGGCAGAAGGTGGCAGAAGGTGAAGGTGGCAGAAGGTGAAGGTGGTAGAAGGTGGCAGAAAGTGGCAGAAGGTGAAGGTGGCAGAAGGTGGCAGAAGGTGAAGGTGGCAGAAGGTGGCAGAAGGTGAAGGTGGCAGAAGGTGGCAGAAGGTGAAGGTGGCAGAAGGTGGCAGAAGGTGGTAGAAGGTGAAGGTGGCAGAAGGTGGCAGAAGGTGAAGGTAGCAGAAGGTGGCAGAAGGTGGCAGAAGGTGGTAGAAGGTGAAGGTGGCAGAAGGTGGCAGAAGGTGAAGGTGGCAGAAGGTGGCAGAAGGTGAAGGTGGCAGAAGGTGAAGGTGGTAGAAGGTGGCAGAAAGTGGCAGAAGGTGAAGGTGGTAGAAAGTGGCAGAAGGTGAAGGTGGCAGAAAGTGAAGGTCGTAGAAGGTGAAGGTGGCTGAAGGTGGCAGAAGGTGAAGGTGGCAGAAGGTAAAGGTGGTAGAAGGTGAAGGTGGCAGAAAGTGAAGGTGGCAGAAGGTGAAGGTGGCAGAAGGTGGCAGAAGGTGAAGGTGGCAGAAGGTGGCAGACGGTGAAGGTGGCAGAAGGTGAAGGTGGCAGAAGGTGAAGGTGGTAGAAGGTGGCAGAAAGTGGCAGAAGGTGGCAGAAGGTGAAGGTGGCAGAAGGTGGCAGAAGGTGGTAGAAGGTGAAGGTGGCAGAAGGTGGCAGAAGGTGAAGGTGGCAGAAGGTGGCAGAAGGTGAAGGTGGCAGAAGGTGAAGGTGGCAGAAGGTGAAGGTGGTAGAAGGTGGCAGAAAGTGGCAGAAGGTGAAGGTGGTAGAAATTGGCAGAAGGTGAAGGTGGCAGAAAGTGAAGGTCGTAGAAGGTGAAGGTGGCTGAAGGTGGCAGAAGGTGAAGGTGGCAGAAGGTAAAGGTGGTAGAAGGTGAAGGTGGCAGAAGGTGAAGGTGGCAGAAGGTGGCAGAAGGTGAAGGTGGCAGAAGGTGGCAGAAGGTGAAGGTGGCAGAAGGTGAAGGTGGTAGAAAGTGGCAGAAGGTGGTAGAAGGTGAAGGTGGCAGAAGGTGAAGGTGGTAGAAGGTGAAGGTGGCAGAAGGTGAAGGTGGCAGAAGGTGGCAGAAGGTGGCAAAAGGTGAAGGTGGCAGAAGGTGGCAGAAGGTGAAAGTGGCAGAAGGTGGTAGAAGGTGAAGGTGGCAGAAGGTGGCAGATGGTGAAGATGGCAGAAGGTGGCAGAAGGTGGCAGAAGGTGAAGGTGGTAGAAGGTGGCAGAAGGTGAGGGTGGCAGAAGGTTAAGGTGGTAGAAGGGGAAGGTGGCAGAAGGTGAAGGTGGCAGAAGGTGAAGGTGGCAGAAGGCGAAGGTGGTAGAAGGTGGCAGAAGGTGAAGGTGGCAGAAGGTGGCAGAAGGTGAAGGTGGTAGAAGGTGAAGGTGGCAGAAGGTGGCAGAAGGTGAAGGTGGCAGAAGGCGGTAGAAGGTGAAGGTGGCAGAAGGTGAAGGTGGTAGAAGGTGGCAGAAGGTGGCAGAAGGTAACAGAAGGTGGCAGAAGGTGAAGGTGGGAGAAGGTGGCAGAAGGTGGCAGAAGGTGAAGGTGGCAGAAGGTGGCAGAAGGTTAAAGTGGCAGAAGGTGGTAGAAGGTGAAGGTGGCAGATGGTGAAGATGGCAGAAGGTGGCAGAAGGTGGCAGAAGGTGGCAGAAGGTTAAGGTGGTAGAAGGGGAAGGTGGCAGAAGGTGAAGGTGGTAGATGGTGGCAGAAGGTGAAGTGGTAGAAGGTGGCAGAAGGTGAAGGTGGCAGATGTTGGCAGAAGGTGAAGGTGGCAGAAGGTAGCAGAAAGTGAAGGTGGCAGAAGGTGGTAGAAGGCGAAGGTGGCAGAAGGTGGCAGAAGGTGAAGGTGGCAGAAGGTGGTAGAAGGTGAAGGTGGCAGAAGGTGGTAGAAGGTGGCAGAAGGTGAAGGTGAACGCTACAAGTGGACAGATGCGATGAGGAGACCCCCTTTCTGCCCACAATCACAGCAGCCCAGGTGTGTGGAGAGCTGAGGAGGCTTCGCCCCCCCGTCAAAGCTGCAGGTCCAGATGGAGTATCCCTACGACTGCTGAAGGTCTGCGTGTCAGAGCTGGGAGACCCTCTGCAGCACATCTTCAATCTGAGCCTGGAGCAGGGGAGGGTCCCACTGCGGTGGAAAACATCATGCATCGTCCCAGTCCCAAAAAAGCCACGTCCTACAGAGCTGAATGACTTCAGGCCGGTCGCCCTGACGTCACATGTGATGAAGACCATGGAGCGGCTGCTGCTACATCATCTGAGACCACAGGTGAGCCATGCCCTCGACCCACTGCAGTTTGCGTACCAGGAGAAGGTGGGAGTGGAGGACGCCATCGTCTACATGCTACACCGATCCCTCTCTCACCTGGACAGGGGCAGTGGTGCTGTGAGAATCACATTTCTGGATTTCTCCAGCGCCTTCAATACCATCCAGCCCCAGCTGCTTGGTCACAAACTGACTGATATGGGAGTAGGCTCACACCTGACGGCATGGATCATGGACTATCTGACAGGCAGACCTCAGTATGTGCGACTGGGGGACTGCAGGTCAGACACTGTGATCAGCAGCACAGGAGCGCCGCAGGGGACTGTGCTCTCTCCAGTCCTGTTCACCCTGTACACGTCGGACTTCCAGTACAACTCGGAGTCCTGCCACGTGCAGAAGTTCGCGGACGACACAGCCATCGTGGGCTCTATCAGTGGTGGACAGGAGGAGGAGTACAGGAAACTCATCCAGGACTTCGTAGCATGGTGTGGTTCCAACCACCTCCACCTGAACATCTCCAAGACAAAAGAAATGGTGGCTCTGCTCTGCCAGCGGCCGCCAACAGGACGCACACCTGCAGGTACCTGAGGGGCGCAGGCTGTGTTATGGGACAGGGTGTGTTATGGGACAGGGCGTGTTACGGGACTGGGTGTGTTACGGGACTGGGTGTGTTACGGGACAGGGTGTGTTATGGGACTGGGTGTGTTATGGGACAGGGCGTGTTACGGGACTGGGTGTGTTACGGGACTGGGTGTGTTACGGGACAGGGTGTGTTATGGGACAGGGTGTGTTATGGGACAGGGTGTGTTATGGGACAGGGTGTGTTTGGTTTGTGTGGGGATGGGGGGTGTGAGGGCATGTAAAGCCAACATGAGACTGTTAACAGTGAGACTGGCCTCTAAATTAGCTTGAACATGAAGTTCTAATGAAAACTGCTCCTCCAGTAGAAGTACTGTTCCTCTGCTGGTATTTCCTTTTTCCAAACAGTAACTGTGTTCGCTGTGATCTTTTCCATGCAGTTAGAAAAGGAGGAGAGAACACAAAGTTCAAACTCGATTCTTTTAACTGAAAATTTGGAATAATAAAAAAAAAAATAGCACAACAAAAAAGTAAATAGAGATGACTCTTCTAATCTTTGCTAACTGACCCACAGTCTGCCAGTTTCTGGAATCTGTTCTCTGTAATGTCATTTAAAATGTAGTGAAGGATAAACGTCCAGCAGGAGCGTGCGTCCTGACTCAGCGGTGCAGGAGAAGCCACTTCATCACAGCAACATGAGGAAATGTAATTATTTGCTTGAAGCCCTGAGGGTTGCGCCCCCTGCTGGGTCCCAGCAGGGAGACAGCAGTGCGTTCTGCTCTCAGCATCAGAGGGCGGAACATTTTCAATCATGCAGCGCAGGCACAGGTTCTGCCCCCCGTAAGCATCATTACCCATGATGCCCTGCAGAAGTGATGCTGCCGAGACAGAGCAGGAGGGATCGTGTTGGTGAGCTGACATCAGATTCCCTTCAAATTAAATCTCTCTTTTTGAATATAAAACAAAATAAAGTAAAATAAAAACACTGACTGTTCAGACTGGTGTTAGCCACATTCTGAAAACTTTTCCGTGTAAAATCATGCAGAGCAGGTCAGCTGTTCCGGCGACCGAAGACAACAAAGCAGATTTTTTTTCCTTCTTAGTGCCCGTCTTCCTCTTTCCCTTTAGCTCCAGTATTTACCAGCTCAGTGTTTTCCTCCTCTGTCCTGCTCTGCTCGGCAGTTGGTTGCCATGGAGATGGGTTACGGTGTTGCCATAGTGTTGCATCCAGGTTGAACAGCACAGCGCTCTGCTGCAGCACTGAGGCCTGAGAGACGCTGAAACTCAATGGATGAGCTAGTCAGCAAGAAACAACCTGAAAATTATCCAGAAATTAATGAAAGATCCCAAGAAAACCAGCAGATAATTAGCTGAAATTTTGTATTAAAAAGAAGTGCTATAAAATAGTTTAGAATTATTATAATTATGATGTAAAGGTACATTAGAAGAAAATAACATTACAACAAAAAATTGGGGAAAGAAAGAAAGAAAGAAAGAAAGAAAGAAAGAAAGAAAGAAAGAAAGTAAGAAAGAAAGGGAGTTTGCTTGAAATTGCCACAAAAAAAATTCTGTTAAGAGGTTTAAAAAGAACCACCCGAACCATCTGGGGTTCAAAGGGTAAACATGAACGAAAGGCCAGCCCCCATCCCTTGGCTCACACACACACACACACACACACACACACACACATACACAGGAGGCATTCTGCATACAGCCGCAGCGCAAAGTGACACCTACAGGCCAACAGAGGAACTGACTGCCAAAAACGTTTTTAATTTATTTGATTTAAGCAGGAAGGAAGCTGAACCCTAAAGGTGTGTTCACACCGGACGCGATAACGCAAATTTGCGCGTCAAGTTTACATTAAAAGTCAATGCAAAGACGCGATGACACGCGATTTCGGGTCGGGCGGCGCGTTTTGTGCGATACAGCGCGATAAGCATCAACGCGACGCGATAAGCGTCAACGCGACGCGATGAAGCGTCATCGTGTTGCGTTGACGCTTCATCGCGTCACGTTGGACGCTTTATCGCGTCAAACGCCTCATCGCGCAAGTTGAAAAATTTCAACTTTTGACGCAACATCGCGTGATGCTTTGACGCGATAGCCAATCAGTGTTGATATTCTCCCTACGTCACCTATGTCAAGAACTGCCAAAGGAAATCGAAAAATGGAGGACAATATTATTGTTGCCGTGTGCGGGCTACCGGGCTGCCAGGCTGCCGTGTGCCGGCTGCCGGGCTGCCGTGTGCCGGGCTGCCGTGTGCCGGGCTGCCCTGTGCCGGCTACCGGGCTGCCGTGTACCGGGCTGCCCTGTGCCGGCTACCGGGCTGCCGTGTGCGGGCTGCCGGGATGTGTCCGTTGCTAATGCAGCTATTGGATGTAATTTACTATTAACCATGCTAGCGGTAACGTTAACCCGGCATATCTGTCTCGCTACGTGTGTGCGTCTTGTCAGTGGATGTGTGTCGCCACAGAAGGAAAAGTCTGCGGGACACCTACATCAGGGAGAGGAAGGAGGGAGAGAGGAGGGCGGGTTCGCATCAACGCGTCCATCGCGCGATAGACGCGATTGAGGAAATAAATGATTCCATGGTCACGCGACGCGTTTCGGGCGTTACGCGCGATTTCATCGCGTTCATCGCGTCCGGTGTGAACGCGGCTTAACAGAGCAGCTGCTGCAGCTAAATCCTGCTCACTTACATGGACTTTTAAGGTTTGCTTGAGGTTTTTTTTTTTTTTTCCCCGGTGAAGAAGCAGAAGCTGGTGCAGGATATAAGGAGAATGCCACTCCCCTGGCCAATCAGAAAGCTTTGTCATATCTGGAGGGGTGGGACTAAACCCGACAGGGAGTGTAATTCTGCTGATCAGCATCACCTGCAGATCACCTGGTTAACACAGTGATGTCTCTCCACAGATCATTCAGGTAAACATGCCTGTTAGTGGGAGTTGCCTTGGTGCAGCTCAAAAAGAAAGTGAGACAATATTAAACACATAAACACATCACAATCAGAGATACTTTCTATTCTATAAACTGTTAAATATTAAACAAAAAAAGTTAAATATTTAAAGAAACAGTTAAATAGTTAAAGTGGCAACGTACATGAGCCAAGACTGCAGCTCCTTCGACTGCAGCTTCAGGACGAGGGTGGACCGGGAGCTCGGGGCCAGCTGGACTCCGTGTCCCAAGACACGAGCGGGGATTACCCAGTTTTCTGTGTGTGTATTCTGACCAAGTTTTTCTTAACAAGCTCGGCCTCCAGCGTGAGATTTCCTGTCCCGATTCATTCGAGCAGCACTGTATAAAAGATCCGAAGTTGATTCTGTGACAGACAGGCCCCGGACAGCTCAAGAGGTAAGATCTGATTGCTTTCCTCTGAGTATTTTACTACATCTTATTATCCTGTGTTTGGCTCTGTTGTTGTTTTTATCATGGTTACCTAAATTTGAATGTATTTTGTTGCTGTTAAGGTATAGTGCCCACTCCTGTACAGAGATGGCATGATGGCATGTGTCCTCATATGGAGCAACTGATAGCTGCAGGCACCCAACTGTGCCATTGAGGAGAATCTCCTGCTCAACCTGAAGTTCCTCAGGGTCAAGATGCCCACCAGTCCATTACTGTGGGGTTGTCCCCGGGCTCTCGGGCGAGGGACTTGTTCAGAGAGTACAGCAACCAATGGGAGAGGAACCCAGTGTTCTTCATATGCTACTCCACTGTGGCTCAGACCCTGAAGGTTGTGCTGGTTCAAGATGGACACTTCAAAACATAAGGACATTGCACAGGTACATGTTTGTGTCCCACGCTTCTGACAGCCTGGATCTGGACACTGTGTTGGACAACTTGCCCTGAGCAAAGTTTACCTGTTGGGGACTGAGAGGCCTCCCCTTCAAGCCCGGTGAGGTGCTCCCATCCACCAGAGGAAGATCCTGAGGAAGATCTGGAAGAAGCTCCAGATCCAGCCTATGTCCTGGTATCTTCTCTCCAGAGACGGGTCAAGAATCCTGATGGGGGGCCGACTGAAAGATCTTCAGATCTCAACACTGATGAAAAATTTCCCGTTAGAATTTTATGGGGAGGGACACCAATGCAAATATGCATGCATCCACACCCACACACACACACACAAACACACACAAAAAAACACACACACACATACACACACACAGATGATAAAATTATTTAATAATAATATTTATTTATTTTGTAACATTTTATTTCAAACAGTTAGTCTCAGCATAGATCAGACCCAGAGAACATACTGTGAAACTGTCTAGAGTCATAAACTCATGCACAGTTCAGGCGACACATTCAGCCATAAAAGGGCTTCTGCAGGTGATTGTGATGTGCTTAAATGAACATTCAGGCACCTGAGGTGAAGAGAGTTAGGGGCTTTAGTTTAAAAAGAGGTCGCACAGGGAGGCTGTGGGGAGCAGCTGCTTCAGGTGCTGGGGCTGAACAGGGGAACCTCGCCTGAGCGTGTTGGGAGCTGACAACACAGAATGATCCAGAAAAGAGCTCAGGTTCCCAGGAGACAGCCAGTAAGTTCAAAGAGATCAATGGTGCCACTGTGCTCTTGAGCAGCAAGACCACGAGGAAGCTCTATGTGTAGGAATGTTTACATGGATACCAGAACCCGGCCCGGGGATTAGTCACACACCTGCTGCTCATCATGCAACCACTTGTCTGATACTGAAACCTGCACCAGGTTGCAGTCCACTGTTGCAGTCTGTTGCCCTGACTGGCTGTTGCAGTCTGTTGCCCTGACTGGCTGTTGCAGTCTGTTGCCCTGACTGGCTGTTGCAGTCTGTTGCCCTGACTGGCTGTTGTAGAGGATACCAGTCTGACAGCCACTGGCTGCATTTCTGAATTTGACCACCTGGGGGCAGCATGACACTGTAGTGACTGTAATGTTTATTAGTCAGGCTGCTTGCATTCCAGTGTCAGCTGTGTGTGTGTGTGCGTGTGTGTGTGTGTGTTTGTGTGTGTGTGTGTGTGTGTGTGTGTGTGTGTGTGAAGAAAGGAGATAAAGAGTGAGAAGACAAAATGTGAACAGGCAAGTTGATGTGCACACATGCACATGTGCATGCATGCGTGCACGCGTGCGCGCGCGCGCACACACACACACACACTCACTCACGTGCGAGCATCAGCCTACCCTCCCATGTGTATGACATCACTGCCTCATCATCTTGCTTTGAGCCAATGACGTGTCAGCTGTGGAGTCACATGACTTGCTGACAACTCTGGTGTGATTACATAATATCAAATCCTTTCTTTACACACACATACACACACACACACACACACACAGACACAGACACACACACATATACACACACACACACACACACACACACACACACACAGGCTGATGATTTGATGAATGTGACTTAGATCTTTTGTCCTGTAGTTTTTGTTTGTTTTGACATTTAAAAGCTAAAATGTTAATATTACTTGTCTTCTTCTTCTTCTTCTTTTCCTCTTCTACTCATTCTTCTTCTTCTTCGCCCTCTTCTTCATGTCCGTCTTCTTCATCTCTTCTTCCTCATCTTCTTTTTCAAACCATTCTAAACTTGCTTATAATGAGCCGACACGGCAGCGCTGGTGGAGCCAGAGCGGGTTCTCCAGAGGAACGGTTCCTGTGTGCGGTGCTGGAGCAGCAGAGCTCCTCTGATGTCAGCGGGTCCCTCACTTCTCAAACAGGAAACCAACAGCTGTTCATTTCTCCCTGCTTTTACCTGACTTTGATTCATGTTTTATTATATTTTTCAGTATTCATATATATATATATATATTGTAATATATTTCGCTTCTCACTGAAATGCTGCATGAAAGGATGTCAGCAAGGCCTTGATGGTTTCTTGATTAAAACAAAGACTGAGATTCTCCTGAAATATTGCATATCTCTTGATTTCTGTTGGATGATTTTTTAAAAATTATTTTTTTGTAGCTGATTGCATTTGCACAATAATCTGTAATTTTGATGTCTTGGGTGGTTTTGTACACAACATTTTGCACATACATAACATTTTCAAGTGCAATACACAATGTTTTTATAGTTTTAGTTTCATATTCATTGCATGTGTGCGTGTTGTCTGGTTTTAAGTGTTTGTAATTCACACTGATCAGGAGGAGCACTCACCAATTCCTTGTACTTATATAATGACAATAAAGGCTTTCTATTCTATTCAATTCTGTTCTATTCAATTCTGTTCTATTCTATTCAATTCTGTTCTATTCTATTCAATTCTGTTCTATTCTGTTGTGTCTTTACTGGACAGTTGTCAGAGGTGTTGTGTATGTTTTTGTCGTTCATCTTCAAATCTTATGTATCCTGATTTGTGGATTTTGACCGCAACTGGATTAAAGCAGCACAGAGACAGTATTGTCATGGCAACGTGACGTCACAGACACACTCAAGATGAACTTTCCTAAACGCTGATTTCAAAGCGGGGTTTGTTTTCTCTGCACGATGGGACTGATGAAGGCCTCGGCTCTCATTTCACTCGTTCTGCACTTTTGTCTTTCTTTGTTTCGTCTTTCACCGTCAGTCAGCCGGTCGCCCAGGTGATGCTCCTACCTGCCGGCGGCCTCACTGTCGCCCAGGTGATGCTCCTACCTGCCGGCGGCCTCACTGTCGCCCAGGTGATGCACCTACCTGCCGGCGGCCTCGCTGTCCGCCAGGTGATGCTCCTACCTGCCGGTTTCCAGCTGCAGAGCTCTCTGTCACAGTCACATGCCCCCTGCCTGCAGCTGATGGCACTACAGAGAAAACAGCTTCCAGCGCGTCTCATTTCAGCAGCTGCACACACACACACACACACACACACACACACACACACACACACACACACACACACACACACACACACAGGTATGCACTATATTAGTTGATATGCACATTATAGTTTACTGTAGCTTGGAATAGACCATGTACTTTTTTCTTATGATATCATTGTTGTTATTATCATTATTATTCTTGTCGTCATCACTATAAATTGTGGGCGTGAGTTTGGGTCGGGGTCGGGAGGTTTGGGCCGGATCAGAGCTGCAGGCCGCTGGGAAAAGCAACGGCAGACAAGCTGTCCTGCTGTCTGTCTGTGTGCGTCTTCAGGGAAAAACTGAGACACTAACATTTCACTCTATTTATTTTATTATTATTATTATTATTATTATTATTATTGGCAGTAATTGGTGTGACTTTCTCCCGCTGCTATTGGACTGGTATCAGAATATTATAGGGATTTTTATAGGATGTTGCAATATTATAGTGTAGGCCTACTGGCGTATTATATATCGGGCTCCTGTAGGATTATACAAGGCAATGCGATGCAGTCAACATCCTCGCTCACCACTTCACTCCACAAGCCCCCTCCCCAGTCTGCAGTGCGCATGCGCGTCATTCTGCAGCAGTCTGTGTGTCGGTCAAGTAGCCCGGTACACACCGAGCCGTAATCCACCTGAACGCTTTAATCCACCTCGTCGCTTTAATCCGGTTCATCTTTTTCACCTCCCGCTAATCCAGTTAGTTGAGTCCGGGTGTGAGGGGTCCGCTTCCGGTGACAGCATGTCGTCCAGCCCGCAGGAGGACAAGAAGGAGGACAAGAAGGAGGAGAAGAAGTCCTCCTCCTGGAGGGATTTCATCTACAACCCGCAGACCGGAGAGTTCATGGGCCGGACCGCCACCAGCTGGGGTAAGACAGGCACAGACAGACAGACATACAGACAGACAGACAGACAGACAGACAGACAGACAGACAGGCTGTTTGACGGTAACAGCAGCA
>NC_043992.1:41862532-41910032 GCF_902150065.1 Myripristis murdjan | reverse complement strand
CCACACCTCTGGGACACCGTCCAGATGAGACTGTCGGCCAGCAGGGGGCGCAGTCGTCCTGGTATAAGAAGACTTGGAACAGAACCAGCAAAAACCTGATCATCATGTCTCTCTCTCTCTGTCTCTCCTCCCAGCTTTGATCTTCATCTTCTACCTCTTCTTCTATGGTTTCCTGGCGGGGATGTTCTCCCTCACCATGTGGGTGATGCTGCAGACTCTGGATGAGAACGTCCCGCGCCACCGCGACCGCGTCGCCAATCCTGGTAAGAACATAACGAGAATAGTATTAATATTACAAAGAACATGAGTGACAGACATTTTTACTGCCATTCACGTGTCACATGACGTTGCTGTGTGCACACAGCGCCACCTGGGGGCCCTGCCGTGACAACACGCTCGGCTGGTTTGGCGGAGCGCTTAGATTTTGGTCTAATATTATTGAGACAGCCATCCGTCACTCACAGCGTCTGCTGGTAATGACACTTCCTGTTTCAACCTGATATCGCGTCAAGTGTGTAACAGACCTGCCGGTCATCATCATCATCATCATCATCATCATCATCATCATCATCCCATACTACACGAAACACCGGCGCCTTCAACATAACAAAACAATAATTGTTTCTCCATTTCTCTCGGAAAGTGCAACATCCAGCATCCACTTTTCTGGTCTTGTCAGTCGCCGTGACGCATGTGAGCGACGACACGTGTGTGTGTGTATGTGTGTGTGTGTGTGTGTGGACCCTGACCTTTAACCTTGACCTTTGACCCTGACACACACACAGCTGGAAGGACGTGTTAGTCTACTTACTATTTTATGTTACTTCCTTTTATCTCCAAAAAACATAATCGCTGTCCAAACCATTTTTGAGTTGCTTTTCCATTTTTGATGTTGTTTCCTTTAGTTTGTGCTGTGCGACTCTGTATGAGCAGCTATGGGCGGCCCTGCAGGCTGGAGGTTCCTCACCACTCTTCCAATAGAAATCCAACAGTATCATTTGTTTTAGCAGATTTTGAAATAATGTCTGATCTCGGGATGCTGTGGCATGTTGAACTCAAACCGTCATTCTGAAGATCTTTTTGAAAAACTATCTGTAACATCTTCTCTGTGAGATTTGGTGATGTTGGCCTGCAGCGTTTGAACATTTTGATGCTACTTTAAGTAGAGCTCTGAAAGTAGAGCACCTACAGTGAAGTTGGGCAGTGTGGTTCAGGAGGCAGAGTGGTCGTCTGGTAATCTGAAGTTTCCTGGTTCGATTCCCGGCACCAGAGAGTGTGATGAAGTGTCTTGACCCATGGAGATTAGGCAGATTATTTTGTTGAGGATTGAGCATAGACAGAGTAAAGTCACCGGTCTGCAGTGTGTCTGACTGTTTCCTCTGAAAACAGCTTGAGAAAGATAAATGTCAGGTAGCAGTTAGCATTAGCTGTTGGCGTAGACATGTAGCTAAGCATAGCATGACATCAGTCAAACATGACCCCAAAAAAAAAAAAAACCAAATTGGTGGCTGCAGAAAAATGGTTGAAATAAAACGCTGCAAGTACTCGACCAATCAGAGATGTTCAGCAGAGTCCTCAGAGTAGAGTTCTTAAATTAGAGTGCCTAAAGTAGAGTTCTCATACAAGAGTTCTTACAGCTCTCTCTGTTTGGTTCATTTAGAGCAGGGCTGCCCAATTTAGGGCCCGCGGGCCAACTTTGGCCAATTATTTTTGGCCCGCTGCCCTTGCTTGAATTTTTAATACTTCTAATTATTATTATTTTCCCCACTGCCAACGGTCGGAATATCTTTTATTGATTGTTGCACTTCCTCTCCTGACCACAAATTAACATTGTGTTACATTGGGGGTAGGGTGGCGCTGTTGATAGATAGATAGATAGGTATACTTTATTGATCCCAGACTGGGAAATTCACACCAGACTGGGAAATGAGCTCCCGTCACCTCAAATCCGGCAGGAACACGATGACCAGAGAGTGAGAAGATGCTGGGCTGGGATGGAGCGTGGGAGGCAGTGGCACACTGATAAGAGAAAGTTTAAAAAATGCTGGGAACACGAGTACTTTTTACTGAAATTGATTCCACAGCAGTTTGTTTAATATGTAGCCAGAGAGGCGCTGTTTCAAAAGAATATAATCTTCGTCACCACATTCATGGCATTCCCATCAGCTCTCAAAAATACACCGGAGAGGAGAGAAAGGTGAAGGCTGGGGACTTGCTATCAAAGCTAACCTCCCAACAGCCTACCTTCTCCAGCCCACAGCTGAACCAGAGAATGCAGCTCGGGCAAGTTATCGGATTAGCTCCATCACAGGGCTCTCAGGTGTCACGCACTGGGCGTGACACACCACACCTTGTATTTCTTACGCAGAGAAATACCAGGATAACGCCCACCAAGTTGCGCCACTATTTTTTTTTTATAACAGTGGTAGGGCCCTATAATTTCCGCGATCACAGAATCGCGGATGGAATCGCAGAATTAGCCAAATAAAATAGAATCTGTTTTTAATGCGGAATATCGCGGAATTTGACATAATTTGAATAAAATGCTGTTTTTGTGTGGAATATGAACGTATGTCTGGCAAAGGCAAAGATTTCCAGCTACAGCAGCGCACTGACATAGATTGTGTAACAAAGTGAAGAGTTGCCACTCCGCTCTATTTTCACTGGCTAACAGCAGCACACTGGCTTAGCTTGTCTATTCAGAGAAGAGGTATCACTTTGGCTTATTTTTCAATCTATGTTATCACAGGCATACCCACTAAAGCACTGCAACATGAATTTCTAGTTTTGGCCCCTGACCCTCCACTCTGATTCATTTTTGGCCCTCCACTGAGAAGAATTTGGGCACCCCTGATTTAGAGCATTATAGAACTACATGTATAGAACATTTGGGTTGATTGAGTTTTTATAAAGTGACAGAACTCTGCCCACGAGAAGAAGCGCTAACATTAGCTTCACTAGCTTTGTTATCGCCATTAGCCTCATTAGCCTTGTCAGCCTTGCTGCTAGCTTTGTGAGTTTCATTAACTTCATCAGCTTCATTAGCTTCACTGGCCTCATTAGCCTTGTTAGCTTCATTAGCTTCATTAGCTTGCCACAGGATCTCTGCTGTGGGCAGCAGCTAGCTTGTTGAGGACGTCGCTGACCAGGAGTCACGTCTCGACTCTAAATCTAGTCTTTGGTCCAGGTTTAGCCGCAGGAAGGACGGTGACATCACTTCCTGTAGAGCAGTAAATTGTGGGTGTCTTCTCTTGAATGCAGGTCTGGTGATCCGGCCTCCCTCCATGGACATCGCCTTCAGCCGCAGCGACCCAGAAAAGTACGGCGAGTACGTCAAACACCTGGAGGACTTCCTGAAGCGTGAGTCACGGCGCCTCGGCTCCTCCTATCACAGTTAAATTGTAAAATAAACAGTTAAATATTGTATAGTTATGCAGTCCGTAAATGCAGGTGCTATTACACAATGCAGGTGTCAGTAGATGAGGCAGGTGTCAGTAGATGAGGCAGGTGTCAGTAGCTGATGCAGGTGTCAGTAGGTGAGGCAGGTGTCAGTAGGTGAGGCAGGTGTCACTAGGTGATGCAGGTGTTAGATGATGCAGGTGTCAGTAGCTGAGGCAGCTGTCAGTAGCTGATGCAGGTGTTAGATGAGGCAGGTGTCAGTAGATGAGGCAGGTGTCAGTAGATGATGCAGGTGTCAGTAGATGAGGCAGGTGTCAGTAGATGATGCAGGTGTCAGTAGATGAGGCAGGTGTCAGTAGATGATGCAGGTGTCAGTAGATGAGGCAGGTGTCAGTAGATGAGGCAGGTGTCAGTAGGTGAGGCAGGTGTCAGTAGGTGAGGCAGGTGTCAGTAGGTGAGGCAGGTGTCAGTAGGTGAGGCAGGTGTCAGTAGCTGAGGCAGGTGTTAGATGAGGCAGGTGTCACAGCCCCAGCAGGGGGCGCCCTGTGGCCGTGCTGAGCTGTTGTGTGTGTTGTGCAGCGTATAACGACAGCATCCAGGAGCGGAACGACCTGTGTCTGGTGGGCGAGTACACCGAGCAGGACGGCGAGCAGGAGAAGAAGGTGTGCCAGTTCAAGCGCAGTCTGCTGCGGCAGTGCTCCGGCCTGTCCGACACCACCTTCGGTTACGCCGAGGGGAAACCCTGCATCCTGGTCAAGATGAACCGGGTCAGTATCGAAACTGGAAACGCCTCAGAAACACAAATCAGCTGTGTCTCCGTCAGCTTCTTTTAAAGCTCTGTCCAAGTTCTTCTGCATGTTCAAAATGGTTTCCATTCATTCCACTCCGATATGAACATGAACTTTCAGAGCCTTCACACTTTCTTCACTCCAGTTTTCCATCAGCCCAATAAAGTCCTCCACATGAGTTTTCCTAAAAGCAGCAGCACTGTTGGCTTTTCAGGACTTTTTCACACTGAAACGCTCCCTCCTCCTCCTCCTCCTCCTCCTCCAGGGAAAATAGTCCCTAAGCGGGGAAACGTTTTGCTTTCCACAGCCGATCATCAGCTGTGTGGTTTCTGAGTGTTGATGAAGCAGAACATTATGAGGCGGCTGCTTCAACCACAAACTCACAGTCTGACTCTGAGCTGTGAAATCTTTATTGATAAACGGTTTGTTGACGTGGAGAGTCACTGGTGTGGAGCTTAAAGTGAATAAGGAGACTGTGAGCATGAAAAAACAGACGTGTGTGGCCCCGCCCCCTGCCTCAGGACTGCTGGGAGGACAGTCTGTCCCAGACGGCCAATCAGCTGCCAGGACACATCCACACACTCACACACTGGCCAATCACAGCACACCACCTGCAGCTCATCACGCATCTGAACTCTGACTAATGACACGACACACACACACACACACACACACACACACACACACACAGAGTGAAGCAGCACACTGCCATGTGAACTCCCTCCCTGCTGTGCAGTGAACGCTTCATCTCTCAAACTCCACATTTATTTCCCAGCATGCTGCAGTCTTACAGAAAGACAACAGACCTTGCACCCTCCCTGTTAAAGCAGAGGCCAGCTGTCTTCCTTTACACTTCAAATAAAAGCATATCTGTCTGTATCATAAAACGAGGTATCTTCAGCATACTCTATAGCAACACCGAAGTAGAAAGTCAGTGGGAATGAATCCCATTATTTACAAACAGGAAGTAACATGTGGAAAAGAAAACGTTTCCAGCATTCAGACTGTATTACTGACAGCAGACCACCAGAGGGCCGCAGACCACTGGTTGGAAACCCCTGAACTAATGGAAAATCCCAGCATGCAGTGTGCTAGTTTGGCGTTGAAATAAATGTCTCTGAAATAAATTGAGTGAATCCACTCAGGTGTCGGCGCTTCAATTTGTGATGAAACACCTGCATCTTGATGGGGGAGTGGCCTCTTCCAGGGTGGCCACGCCCCCACCCATTATCAGAACACAGAGCTCCGCCCCTCGAGAAGCGTTGCCGTGAAGCTGGGCATTTTATGCTTTCAAACGTTTACAGACGAGAGCGATCGGATCGGCCCGAGCCGAGCCCGCTTACCACCTGAAGCAGCCTGCATGTTGCCTTCAGTGTCATCACGTAAACTCCAGCGCTGTACAGGGAGTTGCAGGAAACAAACAGTAGAGTCGAGTTTCACCAAAATGACGCCGACGCGACCAAACCCGGCTCAACCCGGCTGAACCCGGCTGAACCCAACTGAACCCGACCGAACCCGACCGAACCCGACTGAACATGAACGAACCCGACCGAACCCGACCGAACCCGAACGAACCCAACTTAACCCGACTGAACCCGACTGAACCCGACCGAACCTGACCGAACCCGACCGAACCAGACTGAACCTGACCGAACCCAACTGAACCCGACCGAACCCGACCGAACCCGACTGAACCCGAACGAACCCAACTTAACCCGACTGAACCCGACCGAACCCGACTGAACCCGACCGAACCCGACCGAACCCAACTGAACCCGACCGAACCCAACTGAACCCGACCGAACCCGACCGAACCAGACTGAACCTGACCGAACCCAACTGAACCCGACCGAACCCGACCGAACCCGACTGAACCCGAACGAACCCAACTTAACCCGACTGAACCCGACCGAACCCGACTGAACCCGACTGAACCCGACTGAACCCGACCGAACCAGACTGAACCCGACCGAACCCAACTGAACTCGACTTAACCCGACTGAACCCGACTGAACCCGACTGAACCCGACTGAACCCGACCGAACCAGACTGAACCCGACCGAACCCAACTGAACTCGACTTAACCCGACCGAACCCAACTGAACCCGACCGAACCCAACTGAACTCGACTTAACCCGACCGAATCCAACTGAACTCGACTTAACCTGACCGAACCCGACTGAACCCGACTGAACCCGACTGAACCCGACCGAACCCGACCCGAAACCCAAACCTCATCCCAACAGTTTTGGTGGCTAGAAGGAGCTGATGCAAGTTGGCATTCGCGCACGTTCGTGCACGTTCGTGCACATTCACGCATGTTCGTGGTCACGTGACAGCGAGGCTGCAAGTACAGAAGCTGATTTGAAACTTATTTTTTTGAACAAATACTGCACATGACCTTTGACCTCAGCTGAGATTCACCTTCCTGTCTGTCTCTCAGGTCATTGGACTGAAGCCACGAGGAGACCCCTACATCAACTGTACAGTCAAGGTACACACACACACACACACACACACACACACACACACACAGTAAGCAGTATTTCCCTGCATTTTAGCATCTGTTTAATTACACTGAGCTGTGCAGACACCTGGCAGTTCATTACTTGTGTTTATGTGTATTCCTAAATGTTTTGTCATTTGTGTGTGTGTGTGTGTGTGTATATGTGTGTGTGTGTGTGTGTGTGTGTATCTGAAGAGTTCAACGCGCTGCATTTTTTTCTAATTTTGTTTAAGTTTAGGGTTATTTACTTGTAATTTAATTTTAAATATATTTTTATAATTATTTTAAGTAGTTTTATTGTTTTTTATGCTTGTTTTCTAATTTTCTGTTGATATGTTGCAAATTTTGACTTTTTTAAATTCTGATTTACTTTTTACTAATTTCTTGCTCATTTTCTGGTGTTTTTTTTATTTGATCATCCTTCTCCTCATGTTTTTGAAAAAAAAACAAAACAGCTGAATTTTCTCGGGTTCAAAGGGTTACATGCGAGCATCACTGGTCTGACCTTTGAATATATCATTTTAATAATTTAAAGTATAAACACAGTTTTCTTGTCATTTGTATTTTGGTAATTTGTTGGTAATATTTCATTAATTTGGTCATCATCTTTTGTTGTCATGTTTTTGAAAGAAATCAGGTTTCAAAGATTTTACTCTGATTGCATCTTCAGCTTTAGTTAATTTTTTTTAATGAACGCCTCAGATATACAGGATGTGTGTATGTGTGTGTCTCTACATGTGTGTATTAATTCAAGTAAGCTTGTGTGAGTGTGTATCTGTTGGTATGTGTGTATATCCCGGTGTGTATTACTGTTTGGTTTCTCTCCATGCTGCTATAGGGCCAGTAGCTGTGGGCGGGGTAAGATGATATGGGCGTGGCCAAGGCCATAGCCCCGCCTCCTCCATGGCTGTGTTCGTAAACAGACAGCAGAGATTAAACCTCTAATCTAATCCAGCAGAAACACACGAGGTCACACAGCAGCTCTAAACATCAGATATAAAACGGTGCAGAGGAACCGTCCCGGTCCCGAGAGGATCGGTTTGATTACAGCGAGGAAGAGACGGAACGACTCCACAGGAAATGACCTGAAAAGTAGCAAGAAATTAGTAAAAAGTTACAAGAAAAAGCAAAAAGAAAACAAAACAAAGAAAGGTTCAGAGAAAAAAAACAAAAACAAAAAAACAAAAATGACAACTAAACAAAGAGGACATGAAAATTTCTCCCCAAAAAGAAAATATTTCCAGGTAGTTTTATGTATTTGCTTTTCTTCTTATCATTTACTTTTTTCTCCTCACCTTATATTTACATCATGATTACTCGTTATAAGTTATTTAAGCTCCATGTCCATGTCTCATTATTCAGAGATCACAGAGCGGCATTAAATCTGCACTATCAATAAAAAAAATTGATCACAAAAGAAAATGCAGCGAAAAGACAAAACAACAGACGAGGGAACACTGTGGATAAAAGTGGAGAAGGTCCACTCCTGTTGGAGTGTTAAAGCAAAGTAAATGAACCATCTAACAACAACAACAACATGATGGTGAGGTTGATGATGATGATGATGATGATGATGATGATGGTAGGACATAGCGTGGCTGTGTCTTACTGGGATTCAGGGCTGATTCTTCAAGCGGGAAAATGAGTGCAGTTGCAGTTCAGGTCACTGAAGAGAGGCCAAGCAAACCCAGCAAAACCATACGTGTTTTTTTTTGTTTTTATTTTAAGCACATAATGTACGAATTCAAGGTCACAAAATCGTAAAATGCAGGCACACTGCTTCATGCTCTCAGTTTCAGCTCTCATATTAATTCTGCCAAATTTGCAACACACCCATAAACTCACAAGCAGAGACGATGGAGGTTATCAGCTTTAGATCATCTTTACTGTCCAACAGACAAGTGACATCTGCCTTCGTCTTCACCAGTTAAACATACGACAGTCAGTCACGATCCATCCCATAATAAGAGGCCAGCCTGCAGAGAGCAGGCAGCATTTAGCAGCTCTCCTGCTTTTACTGTGAAATACTTTCTGTAAATGTTCTTGGCTGCTGCAGTGGCTCTGTAGCGCCTCCCAAGGGAAGTTTGATGAACTGTGTGCAGAGGGGATGAACAGGACCAGACGCTCCAGTTTAGATTCTACACAGCCACTTCAGTCTCTGCTCGGTCCCAGTCAGTTTACAGGCCGTGGTTTTCTTTCTGGATATTTGGTGTGTTTTGGTTGTCAGCGCCAGGCGGCCACAGCACGTCCACATATAAACAGTTAAAACACTTTCAGCAAGACTTCAGAAACAGGCTCTGAAATGCTCTCGCCCACATCGTATGAATATAGCTTCCTGATGAGATAGAGGCGCTGCGTTGCTTTTTTAAACATGTTTTTCTGTAAAAGTTATAGCACCATCACAAAGCTTAATCGATATTTAAGCTCCTCTCCTGCTTCAACAGGATGATCGTTGATCAGAACAGGTGGAAGATAATGGTAGGCATGGTGGGGACTCAAAATAATCTGTCGTTAATAAAGAGGGCACCTGTCTTCACAGCATTCAAGAAACTCACCAACATGCTGGAAATATAATACAAATATAAATATAATAGACTGAGTAACTGTGTCCCCTGTCGGCATAAGATGAATAAGACCATGTCATCAGCATATTGGCACAACTGGCAGATTGAATTCATCATAAGTTCCTTTCTGCTTGAGGCTCTGTGCAGGTTCCTGTAACAGGATGACCTGTCATTTGACTTTTCTTCCACTTAAAATGTATATAACGTTGATAAGAGCATACCACCCCTTAAACAATTTATTCCAGCAGCTCATGGTGAAATCCGGCATACAAGATCATCAACGAGAGGAAGCTGTTGCATAAAACTTTGCTCAACAAAATTTGCTCAAATCACTTTTCAAATTGCAGCAACAAAACAGTGGAATAAAAAAACTAATATGGGAATGGCTTCATATACACTCCTGATCAAAAACTTAAGACCATTTGAGAAATTGCAAGAATTAACATTTTGCACTGTTGGATCTTAAGAAGGTTCTAAGTAGAGCTTCAAAATGCAAAAAGAAGAAATGGGAGTGAGACAAAAAAAAATTTGAGTAAGCAATTTATTGCAAACAACCATTAAACTGAAATAGGCTGTTCATCAGCTGATCAAAATTTTAAGACCACTGCCTTTAAAAGCCCAAATCTTGGCAAAAATGTGGATTCAGTGTCATTTTCTGTCAGGTATCCACACTGTCATGACCTCCTGATGGCAAAGGCAAAAAAGCTTTCTTGGTAATTACCTCAAAACTTCGTTTTGGCATGCTTGATGCTAATGTTTCCAGGAGGCTAGTGGGAATGTTGCTCCAAGTGGTGAAGAAGCTTCACAGAGGGCATCCACTGTCTGGAACTGGTGTCCATTTCTGTAAACTTCCCTTGCCATCCAATCCCAAATGTTCTCAGTTGGATTTAGATCAGGGGAACACACAGGATGGTTCAAAAGAGTGATGTTATTTCTCTGGAAGAAGTCCTTTATCAGGTGGGCATTGTGAACTGCAGCATTGTCCTGTTGAAAAACCCAGTCATGACCACACAGACGATGGCCTTCAGTCATGAGGGATGCCCCCTGCAACATCTCCACATAGCCAGCTGCCATTTGACGCCTCTGCACAACCTGAAGCTCCATTGTTCCACTGAAGGAAAAAGCCCCCCAGATCATGATGACTCCCCCTCCACTGTGCCGTGTAGAAAATATCTCAGGTGGGATCTCCTTGTCATGCCAGTAACGTTGGAAGCCATCAGGACCGTCAAGGTTACATTTTTTCTCATCAGAGAATAAAACTTTCTTCCACCTTTCAGTGTCCCATGTTTGGTGCTCGCGTGCAAACTCCAAATGGGCAATTTTGTGCCGTTGAAGGAGACGAGGCCTTTGAAGACGTGTTTTGTTCTTAAAACCCTTCCCTCACAGATGCCGTCTGATGGTTATGGGACTGCAGTCGGCACCAGTGACAAGCTTAATTTGGGCCGAGGATCGTCCCGTGTCTTGACGGACAGCCAATTGGATCCTCCGGCTCAGGGCCGGTGACATTTTTTTGGGTCTACCATTGACTTTTTTGTTCCATAACCCTCAGGATCTTTTAGGAAGTTTAAAATGACTGTCTTACTGCGTCCAGCCTCAGCAGCAATGGCACGCTGTGAGGGCCTTGTTGTTGGGCCTTGTTGTTGGGCCTTGCTTATGCAGCTCAACAATCCGACCACGGACAGAAAGCTTTTTTGCCTTTGCCATCAGGAGGTCATGACAGTGTGGATACCTGACAGAAAATGACACTGAATCCACATTTTTGCCAAGATTTGGGCTTTTAAAGGCAGTGGTCTTACACTTTTGATCAGCTGATGAACAGCCTATTTCAGTTTAATGGTTGTTTGCAATAAATTGCTTACTCAAAAAAATTTTTTTTTTGTCTCACTCCCATTTCTTCTTTTTGCATTTTGAAGCTCTACTTAGAACCTTTTTAAGAGACCTTTTTAACAGTGCAAAATGTAAATTCTTGCAATTTCTCAACTGGTCTTAAGATTTTGATTAGGAGTGTACTTCCATCAAAATGTTCTTACCCTTCTGCACTCGAAATAAATAAAAAACAAACAAACAAACAAACAAACAAACAAAAAAACAAAAAAACAAAAAAACACAGGATTTATTCCAGATTTATTACCTGAATCACTTGACACAGAGAGCTGAGCTGCATCTCAAATTAATCTGTAGGCTCCCAGCTTTGAGATGATGTTCACCACTTCTATTAGGCCTCTACTGCTGACCTTTGACCTCCCCCTGAAGACCCCTGTCCATTTCTAAAGTGGCTCTTAACAGTGGGGATGGAGTGGAAGGACAGACACGAACCAATTTTCCTTTGCCAATTATTAGTGCACACAATTATAACTAGACAACACTATCTCACTAATCCAAATTTCCAAATATATGAGTAATACCATACAAAAGTACAGTTTGTCTGCCTGAGCGCTTGGAAGCCTGTAGGTGACAGCTCGTTGGTGAAACTTCACCCAGGATCATTTAGGAACATTTTCCATCCTTCAGTTGTCACATCATCTGGACCTGAACATTAATACCTCCAGTCGTCTCGTATGAGTTCCAGTGGCACCAGGATATTTTCCACTGTAGAGGGAGGGTCAGTGTTTACGAACACACCCCATGTGTCTGTCTGTCTGTCTGTCTGTCTGTCTGTCTGTCTCCATGTTGCTTCTGGCTCTGTGTGGCATTAGCATGGTGCTTCCTGTCTCTGTCCTGATGTCTGCTAGAGTTCATGTGTCTGTCCGCCTGTCGCTCTTCAGTGTGTCTCTGTCAACTCAACAAAAGTGTCTTCTGTTGAGTTGAGTGTCTTTTTTTTTTCCTGACAAAGGAGCTCCAGTGGCTCCTTGAAAAGCAATGCGCTGCTGGCAATAACCACATGAATGTTCCAGAAAGGGACCAATGCATCTTTTGTTTGGGAGAAATCATCAAAAAGTCTTTTTATTCACTGTCCAGTCTGGGACCTAAAATGGACGAGACAGATAAAGAAGTAATGATAAAGATCCCACAGAACAGGGGCCTTGTTACCTTGAATATTGTATTATATTATAATATATTATCTTAATAGATTTTCTTACATTCCTTTTCATCCATCCAAAAAGTAATTAATCAGCAAGAAATTAGTAAAAAGTTACAAGAAAATTATCAGAAAAGTGAGTCCTGAAAAATACCAGAAAATTAAAACATTAAGTATCAAATACAAAAGTAAACATATTACATGAAATTAGAAAAATATTTATGTAGCACATTTTATACAGTTGAATGCAACATTAAGTGCTTCACAAACAAGAACAAATAACCAGGCACAGAAAAGCAAATAAAACATGCATCAGAAAAAATAAAACACTCAATCAGATTGAACAAACATAAAAACTTAAGTAGATAAACAGACAGATAAGTAAACGTATATAAAATCGGAACCATGAAAATAGGTCAATTAATAGAATAAAAAAGAACAATAAGAGATAAGGGCAAATGACAGAAAATGCAGGCAGAATAAATATATTTGAATATAACAATTAAGTTACATAAAACTTAGGCTAAAAAAGAAATGTTTTGAGTTTGTGTTATGAGATCAGCAGACCAGGTGTGTGGAGGAGGACAGGGGGTGCTATATTATCATCACTTTAAATCCAGTAAGACAAGCACTGGTAATTTTTTGGCATCCAGGTTATATCTAATCATTTATAACTCCCATACATTTCAAACCCTTGCTGTAAGTCACCTTTTAAAATGTAGTCATAAAATAAAATAAAATAACATAAAAAAAAAAAAAAAAATTAATTAAATTTGTTGATGCTACAGAAGAATTACAGTGAAATTATTAGCATGCCCTGCCCCCTACTGGACTAAAAAGTGTACAGCATTTAACTAAAAACAGGTGCACAGGACATTTTCCAACAGTGATGAAGACAGACAGTGTGGTTTGGAGACAAACCTGAAAACCCATAAAAACAAAAGCTCATTTATTTTTTCAGCTTTTGGCTCAAATTGTATGAATCATCTAAAAAGCTCAGCAGTATGAATGAGGGCCTGAGGCCACTCCCACTTCATTAGGAATCAGAGACAGTAAATGACCTGGGTTCAGGTGCTGGGTGTGTTTGTGTGGCAAAGGATTTAACCTCCTCCAAGCTTCCTGCTGGTCAAGAAAACCCTCTGCCTGCAGTGCTGCTGGTTCCTAACAGGCTAGCTTTCCCATGACCCCCCTCTGCAGCTGGAACACTGTAACACCCAAAAGCATTTTAACACCAAAATCATCTGAGGCTGTGTTCACACAGGCATGCTCGAGCTGTTTGACACAGACCTGGTTTCCTTCTGTTGTTGGCTCAATCCCAATGTCCGCCCTGAACCCTAAACCCTGAGCCCCAAACCCTTAACCCTGTACCCTGAACCCTCTACCCTGAGCCCTAAATCCAGAATCCATGAACCCTGAGCCTTAAACCTTGAGTCCTGAACCCTAAACCCTGAACTTTAACCCTGTACCCTGAACTGTAAGCCCCGAACCCTGAGCCCCGAACTCTGTACCCTGAGCCCTGAACCCTAAATCCGGAATTCCCTGCAGGATTATGGGCTTGGGTAACGTGTTCATAAAGGGCTCAGAAAGTTCTGAGAGGGACATTGGGATTGGGCTTGTCTGACGGGATGAGCCAGACCAGGTGACCAGATCTGGAAAAGCGAGAGATCAAAATATAGAAATTAAAGAACCTGCGTGGGCCTTTGTGTGCCTTTTCAGGGCAAATCAGAGTAGTTTTGGGTGGGTCACCTTTATGTCATTACATCACTTAAACACTATAGCTGTTACTATGGAAACGGGAAACACTCTGATTTGTCGTGAACTAAAGGCCTACAAAGGCCTGCGCCAGTTCTACTCTTTCAGTTTTTGTGAATCAATCTCTGTGTGAATCCAGCCTGAGCTCCATCCATCTCAGTCCCACACAGGTTTTCATTTTCAAGAGTGTAGCTCTCCTCTTCCAGCATCTTTTACTTTGCTTTTATTTTAGCCTTGACTTTATTTTCACAGTTTCTTTTCTTCCTGTGGAAGACAGGACCAAACTGCCGTTTCTACCCTTCATGCGTTTCACGAAAAAGAATGCTGTTTAGATTTTTTTCTATAGCTTTTTCTCAATGGATTGCTCTGTTCCTGTACAATATTCAGTATGGACTGTTCTCTGTAGATAATTCTGCACTGTTATTTTAAAAATCTGCTCCTGTAGCTGATAGGATCATGTGCAGTCTGTGTCTCCAGGTTTTTATTCAGTGTGAAATCAAAGTGGTGTAGTCCAGTTCCCCTGTCTCCTCCAGGAAATACTGTCCATCTCTAGGTCCTCTAAAAGTGACCAGGTAATGTCCTCTCTCCAGCCAAGACTTCATACTGGATTAGATCAGATCAAGCCAGACTGCATTAGATCTGAGCAGATTGCAGTAGATTAGGCTGGTGTTCCCATCATCAGATTGGAAGTTAAATAACTAGTAAATCAATGTTTTAGTTTTTACATTTTGATTTTCATGTCATTGCTCATTCATGTCCAGTCCCACGTCACACTGACCCAATAAGAGTTGGGTTACACCTGCCAGGAATAAAACCCCCAACAGACTGAAAGCAGTGATTACATCAACTGTAGACTGGCTGTAGACTGTAGACTGACTGTAGACTGGCTGTAGACTGTAGACTGACTGTAGACTGTAGACTGTAGACTGACTGTAGACGGGCTGTAGACTGGCTGTAGACTGACTGTAGACGGACTGTAGACTGGAGACTGACTGCAGACTGTAGACTGTAGACTGACTGTAGACGGACTGTAGACTGTAGACTGACTGTAGACTGGCCGCAGACTGGCTGTAGACAGACTGTAGACTGGAGACTGACTGTAGACGGACTGTAGACTGTAGACTGACTGTAGACGGACTGTAGACTGGAGACCGGCTGTAGACTGACTGTAGACTGATTACTGCCTGACTCTCTTGAGAGGGAACTTGATTTCTGTGTTTGTCTGTAATGTTTGTTTCTTTGTGTCTGTCTCCTGTCTCTGGCAGAGAGACAGTGCACTAGCGATGCAGTACTTCCCATCAGAGGGCCGTCTGGACAAGATGTACTTCCCCTACTACGGCAAGAAGGCCCATGTGAGTAACTCGTTACCAGGGCTGCACCAATCTCAATCCAGAATGAAGAAAATGAGTGTATAATTGACCTTAGGAGCTGGATCGATGATTCTGTCTTTGGGTTTGCGTGTGTGTGAGTGCAGCAGGCAGATGATGCAGGCTAACGGCACGCTGCTCTCTAATGACAAGGTAGCGTTTGTGTAGTTGACTAAATTTTCTACCTTACCCAGTGACCTGCAACACACCAAACAACAAGACACCAGAAACTGAGAGTGAAATCCCCATCTTCCAAAATAGCAGCGGGACAGCAGCCTTACCTGCTGAAGCCTCCGGCAGCGAGCTGGGCAGAGGGCTGCGCTTTACGGACGGCTTTCTTTTTACTTCACTTAGCTTGGTTGTTTAGCTAGCAATGTTTATTTGCTTTGTTAGCTAGCCAGTCTCCAGTGCAGTCTAACCAGCTGTCTGTCTGTCTCTCTACAGTCTAACCACCTGTCTGTCTCTCTGCAGCCGGGCTATGTGCAGCCTGTGGTGGCGGTGAAGTTGCTGCTGACGAAGGACGACTACGACGTGGAGCAGACGGTGGAGTGTAAGGTCGAGGGCTCCGACCTGCGCAACAACGATGACCGTGACAAGTTCCTGGGTCGCGTCACCTTCCGGGTCAAAGTGTCCGAGTAACCGGACCTGCCGGTCGCCATGGTTACCATAGACTGGGTTTACACCGGCAATAAAGCTCTGGTTTAGAACTGTTTCTAGTCCAGATCTGATCTCCTCCTGGATGTCTGAACACTGAATCCGGTTCGCCTGTTTAGACACTCCAGAGTTATTATAGTTGTTTTTTTTTTTTTTTTTTTTAATTTTTTTAAATTTTTGTATTGTATTTTTCATTATTATTATTATTTAAAATTTTAGTCTCCAGACTGGTTTCTCTGGTCCCAGTTGAGTTGTTCTTGCTGTCAGTGTCAGTGGGAATTAGTGGTTTTATTCTAATCTGGACGCTGTTTTTCAGATTAGCTCTTCACTTTGTGAAGGCAGAGACTCCCAGTCATGTCCACGTCCCAGTCTCAGTAACCATCACACACACACACACACACACTCAGAATGACCAACAGCACTGAACACACACACACACTCTGACTGCACTGAACACACTGCACACACACTCTGACCAGCAGCACTGAACACACTGCACACACACTCTGACCAGCAGCACTGAACACACTGCACACACACTCTGACCTTATTCTAGTATAGTTTTGCAAGAACACAATATAGTTTCATTTTTCAGTCCAGGCTTTTTATGTCTTTTTTATTTTTATTTTATAACTGAAATGTTTTACCTTTAGTTAACTATAATAACCTTGAGACACTCACAAGGAAACCGGGACTGGACCACAGAGAGTTAAACAGGATGTGCGCCCCGCTCAGCTCAAACTAAAGCGTTTAACTATGTGGTCCAGACCTGCCCCCCTCCCTCCCCCCGTCCGACCCTGGTCTGACTCCGGGTTCTAGTCCAGAGCCGATGTGGACGCCAGATCAGGTCTGGACGCGTCTGTTGTGCTGTAAACGCCAGGAAGCATGTGAGCCAGATGCACAATCATGTGTTGTGTTTTTCATAGTAATGTAATAAATAATATTATTAATATTAATAATGATGACAATTCTGTCCGTGTGCACCCACCCCCTCCTGACTGTGTCCTGCCCCCGCGGCTAGCACGACATGCTAACTTCACCACAGAAACAGGGTCAGTATTACTAAAATGCTCTGTTGTATCCTCGAGACAAATGATTCTGAATTTCATGTAAAAATGAGCAGCGTCTCCAACCAAATGCGGCAAAGCCTTCAGGATGTTAATGCATGAAGGGACTGTCCCGTGAGCCTCAGTGAGAATAACCACAAATACAGTTTTCATCTTCTTTTTAAATCTTCTTATTTCCTTTTAACAAAATGATGTGGCTCAATGTAATTGATTACTAATGCTCAATACTCATTATTTTCTGTTTGTTCGCAAAATAATCACTGTAAATGCTGTCATTTTGGTGTTTTTTATATAAATAATTGAATCCCGTATTTGTAATGCAGACACAAGACCACATGACTATTAGCTTTGAGAAATTAACACTGATATCGGTTTCAGAATGAACAAATGTGGTGCAGATGAGGTGGATAAAAGCACACATCTACCACCAAAAGGTTTTCCTTCTAAGGTGACAGTGAGAAAAGCAGCAGGAGCTTTGTGAAAATGCAGTGAAAATATTTGAAAATTGTTTGGTGTATGTCAGGAACAGGCTGAGGCCGTGAAAATATCAACACTGAAGGGCCTGAGCTTCTCATGACAGAACATGCCAGGAATGAAAAATCCCAAATCAAGTGGAAACGAGTCCCGGTCCACGTCGACCCAGACTCACGCTACGTTTCAGCCGAGCCGTCTGATTGGTCAGAGGCAGCTCCAGTAACGCTCGGCCAGCCATGATCAATACGCTGGGGATGTTAGCATGGCGACATTCTGCCCAACTTCTTATGTACATTCACTTCAGATAATGTTATTCAAACAGTGTGTATGTATGCATGTGTACATGTGTGAATATACACATATACACATATATGCATGTGTGTGTGTGTGTGTGGGTGTGTGTACGTTATTTTTGCCATAATCCCCCAGATAGTGCTCTGTGTGGAGATTATGGATACAAGCACGTCACCACGGTAACCACAACCGCAGTACAGATTGCCCTCTGGAGGACCAACACCGCGTTCAAGTGTTCAACACGGCTGAGCCATGAACCCCCCCTGTCTGTCTGTCTGTCTTTCTGTCTGTCTGTCTACCTGCCTGTCTGTCTGTCTGTCTGCCTGCCTGTCTGCCTGTCTGTCTGTCCGTCTGTCGAGTCCACACTGATCTGGAGAAATGTGAAAGCTCTTGGTGTCTCTTTGGTCCACAGTGAGGCGGCGTTTTCTCCTCCTGCGTTCCTGACGAGTGACACACACACTCACACACACCTGCAGCCGCCACACACACACCTGCAGCTGTCACACACACACCTGCAGCCGTCACACACACACACACACACCTGCAGCAGTCACACACACACCTGCAGCCGTCACACACACACCTGCAGCCGTCACACACACACACACACACCTGCAGCCGTCACACACACACACACCTGCAGCCGTCACACACACACCTGCAGCCTGCTGGGGGAACTGAAGCAATGAACTTTTAGAAAACTTGAAAATATGGAAAAGGTATTTTCCTGTTTCTCCGGGTCGGTGTGGGCTCGGTCAGCGGCCGCTGCACGAGCACAGGTTTGAGCAGATTCACAGGCTAACAGCAAACGACGAACAGATGTGTGTGAAGCTGCAGAGACGCTGGTGGTTTTAAGCTGTTAAAGCCGATGATGTCTGGTGGACAAACTGTGCAGAAGAAACAAATCCCAGTTTTCAGGCTTCCAGGGTTTGTTCTGGCAGGAAACGATGTGGCGTGAATGCAGCGTCACGCCGCCGTGGAAAGTTTCCCTTCAGCACGACTCAGAAGTGTTCAGTCAGTTGGAGAGTAAAGCAAGCTAATACAAGCAAAGTTACAAGTATAGTATATAGTATATCCTTCAAGTCTGCATGGAAAGGTAGTGATATTTTTTTAACATTATTGTTTGTCTCAGAGAAGATCCAAGTTTTTTTTCCTGTACATTTACGACATTGTAATCTCAGAATTTTCCATTTTTTCCTCAGAGTGTTAGCCTCCCTTCCCCAGCGGTGTGTTTGCAGTAAAACGGCGTCAGTTTGTGCAGAATGAACCGCAGTAAATGTGTTGTAGCATCATCCAGAAAAATGGCATCTGGAGGCGGCAAGGAGTCAGAAGAAGCTGCTGAGGTTAAAGGGGGTCAGGGTCCGTCGTGCTGGGTTAGGGTCAGGGTCAGGGTCTGTTGTGCTGGGTTAGCGTTAAGGTCAGGGTTAGGGTCTGTTGTGCAGGGTCAGGGTCAGGGTCCGTCATGCTGGGTTAGGGTCAGGGTCAGGGTCTGTTGTGCTGGGTTAGGGTCTGTCGTGCTGGGTTAGCGTTAAGGTCAGGGTTAGGGTCTGTCGTGCTGGGTTAGGGTCAGGGTCAGGGTCCGTCGTGCTGGGTTAGCGTCAGGGTCAGGGTCCATCGTGCTGGGTCAGGGTCTGTCGTGCTGGGTTAGGGTCAGGGTTAGGGTTAGTTGTGCATGCAGCTGTGTCAGCACTGATCTGAGGTCTGTCTGTCTTGCTGCTGTTGTGCTGTGATGTCAGCCGTGTGTCACGTGATGTCATCGTTTCCTCGCCGCCTGGCCTGTGCTCATTGACTTTTCAACAGCTGAAGTCCAGACACTGACGACATTAAAGATCTCAGCTGTGTGTTTGCTCAGTTTCTGTCTCGGCCGACTGCAGGGAGCTGCTCTGTTTGTCTGCTTAAGGGGTGTGTGTGTGTGTGTGTGTGTGTGTGTGTGTGTGTGTGCGCGCACAAAGGGCCACTTGTGTTCCAGGTTTGTGTTGTCTGGGATTACTTACAAATAAATAAATAATGCTGTTTATTGTGATTCATTTACTATTTGTTTTTATTTATAATGGTGATAAGTGACATAAAGATGGAGCTGAACTTGCTGGAGATGTAACTACAGATGTGGGATACACACACACACACACACACACACACACACACACACACACACACACACACACACACACACAAGGTAACACTGACCATAACTCTTAATATTCTGAGAAAAAAAATCAGAATTTCTGAGATTAAAGTGGTACATTTTTGAGAAAAGGAACTCTTACTTTTTTCTCATCCTCTTTTGCTTCCTGTGGCTCCACCTGTGCTGCCCCCTGCTGGCCGTGTCTCAGGCCTGCAGCTGATCCCCTCAGCAGATCCTACAGGAACAAGGAGATCCTGCTGATCTGAGCCCAGAATCAGCAGATTGTTTTCTTCTGAATCGGCCCAAGTCACAGCAACGTCTCTTCAGAGTCCAGATGCTGAGGAGGAGGTTGGGGTTCTGGACTCAGACCAGCAGGATTTCCTTCAGACTGGATCCCACAGGAAGAGAACAACTAGTTTTCAGAATTTCAAAGGTTTTTTTTTTTTTCCAGAAATGTGTGAGATTTTTTCTCATAAATTTATGACTTTAATCTTGGAAATTCTGAGTTCTTTTCTCAGAATACAGCGAATGTAAGAGCTGTCAAGCAGTACAACAAAATGTTCAGCCTGCTGATTGTATCTGACTGATCCATCTGGAGGCCGGGCGAGCTCCGTGGAGATCCTACTCTGTACCTCGGGCTGCTGCCTCTTCACCTTCATCGTAATCCAGCTCAATGTCCTGCTGTCCGGCTGTCCGGCTGGCCTCTGCCCTCTGCCCTCTGGTGGCCTGAAGAGATATGATAGCGACAGTCTCCAAGTTACTGATCTCACCTCTTCTGGCTTGAAAATACAAAGTTGTATTTTTGCCATTGTAGGGAGAAAAAAAATTCATGTTCCAAGAAAAAAACCCTCAAATTTCCATAATTTAAGTGGTAATTTTATGAGAAAAAAATCTTGGATATTCTGTGATTAAAGTTGTAAATTTATGAGAAAAAACTTCTGAGATTATCAAGTCACAAATTTGGGAGAAAAAAATCAGAAAAATTGTTTTTATTTTATTTATTTACTTTTTCTTTGTTTGGTCAAGGAGGCACATGGCTTGACTTTGCTGGCACTTGCCATGTGTCACGCCTGCAGTTGATGACTTCATCAAAGTAATAAAATTAGACTTTGCAGTTGTTGTGTTCTCAAAGTTAATCCTATCCCAGACCAACAGGTGGCACTGTGTAACTGCTGCTATACAGATAGAGAAGAAGAAGGCAGGACATGTAGCTCTGTGCAGAGGTGTATGGACTTTGATTGCCTTGGAAGGGTGCTCCGCAGCATAAATGTGGGAGTGCACCTTTAACACAAGCCTCTGCTGAACACAGATGTGTGCAGTACCTTGCAGTAGAGATAGAGGGCAGTGTTCATCAACACCAGAACCAGCAGCAGGACAACCAGCCTGATGATGAAATCAGCTGGAGAGCCTGAAAGAGATCCAGAGTCATCACATCAGATCAGACACAACAGCTGCTGCTTGAAGCCCTCTTACCCTGATCCGCCTCTATGCCGACGACTCTGCCGTTTACCAGCGCTCAGTCCCTTCAGATTCTGCCGTCTGCTTTTGCCATGGCTCAGCTGCAGTTGGCTAATGTGAAGCTTGTGCTGAACACTGCACATCTAAAGTGATGTTATTTTCCAATGCCAGGAAGACGTTAGCTTCTCTTGCTAGCATAAAAACCCTGAAGGATGTCCAATTGAAACAGTGCCACAACACAAGACCTTAGGCATTTTAATTGAATATGTTTATCTTTCAGCCCTCATGTTGAAAACCTTGTTAAGCAGTTAAAACCCAAGATAGTGTTTTTATTTAAGGGATCGATCATGTTTTAATTGTCTCCAGGAAAAACCTGGTTGAGGCTTCATCAGATACGGTGAGCTGCTGTATCTGCATGCCTCTGCTGAGCGTCTGTAGGGCTGGACGCAGCTGTATCGTGTATCGCAGCTGTATCTTATATCGCAGCTGTATCGTGTATCGCAGCTGTATCTTATATCGCAGCTGTATCGTGTATCGCAGCTGTATCTTATATCGCAGCTGTATCGTGTATCGCAGCTGTATCGTGTATCGCAGCTGTATCTTATATCGCAGCTGTATCGTGTATCGCAGCTGTATCGTGTATCGCAGCTGTATCTTATATCGCAGCTGTATTGTGTATCGCAGCTGTATCGTGGATCGCAGCTGTATCTTATATCGCAGCTGTATTGTGTATCGCAGCTGTATCGTGGATCGCAGTGCTCTGAGGTTTATCACAGGCTGTGAAGCCTTGACGCACTGCTGCAGTCTTTATGCCAGAGCACAGGGGCCATTCAGTCACGCATCAGTTTATATTTATCTATAAGTCCATTCATTGTCTGCTCCCACTCACATCTGTGGGTATATCTCAGTCATAACCAGTATTTACAGCTGGTGCTCAGCTGACTTTCCTGAGGTTTACGCTGAACTGCCTGGAACCACCTGCAGACTGACCTGCAGCTCCTATCTGGTGATGTCGCTCAGGGATTTTAAAAAAATATGAAAGGGTATGGAGGCAGAATCTGCTGGAGGTTGTAACTTCCTTTTCATCTTATAGTCCAGTAATTTTAGGCCAAAATTGGGGTCAACCTAGGACAAATTGCAAGAGAAGCAAACTCAACTGATTTTGTATCCTCAGTTTGTCCTGAGTGAGGGGAAAAAAGTCCCAAGAAATCCTATTGGTGGAAAGTTTTGAAAATCACCTATTTATGACCACATATTACCAAAAAACACTGTTTTTAACACACAGGGGAAAGGGGTTCCAAATTTTACTTTCAGATATCACTATAAAAATTCACAAGTTGATTACACACATAAAGACAAGAAAAAAAGTCAATTACAAGTTCTTTGAATTATTCTGTTTACACATGCATATCACACATTATCTGATTTGATTTCCGCTAATAAGGAATATAAGGAATAAATGCAGGAAGAGACATTTAAACAGTGAATTAAAAGGTTACTATATATATAGTAACCTTGAATTAAAAGGTTACTATATAACAGTGAATTAAAAGGTTACTATATGTATAGTAACCTTTTAATCCACTGTTTAAATGTCTCTTCTGGCATTTATTCCTTATATTCCTTATTAGAGCATATCAAATCAGATAATGTGTGATATGCATGTGTAAACAGAATAATTCAAAGAACTTGTAATTGACTTTTTTTCTTGTCTCTGTGTGTGTAATCAACTTGTGAATTTTTATAGTGATATCTGAAAGTAAAATTTGGAACCCCTTTCCCCTGTGTGTTAAAAACAGTGTTTTTTGGTAATATGTGGTCATAAATAGGTGATTTTCAAAACTTTCCACCAATGGGATTTCTTGGGACTTTTTTTTCCCTCACTCAGGACAAACTGAGGATACAAAATCAGTTGAGTTTTCTTCTCTTGCAATTTGTCCTAGGTTTTTTCATAAAATGACTGGACTATTAGCCAAATGTATTTCATATGTTTTGTTCTGTATGTTTTATAATGTGTGTTCCTAGCTTGTTTGTTGCGAGTCCTTTTGCTGTCTAGACCATGGCTTCTTGTAAAAGAGATCTTGCATTCTCAATGGGTTTTACCTGGCAAAACAAAGGTTAAATAAAAATTGAAAATATTGTTTAAAGTCCCCATGAAATGACTTCACATGACCTCTACTTCCTGTAAAACAGAGCATCTTAAACAGTGACGTCATCCTGCTCTAGTGCCTGCAAATTAAAATTTCAACCAATAAAACCTTCGCAAATCTGTAAACATCCTCTCTCATCCACCTGTCCCTTCAAAATAAAAGCATGTTTCTCTCCCAAACTGAGATCCTGTTGATTTGCACTTGAGGATGATCCTTCCCTGCACTATGTCCCACCCATACTTCCTGTTTAAACAGGAAGTACATCAAATCAAGAAAGTAAGAGTCCATTCCATGGGGTCTTTCAGACTGTCACATCCTGCAGACTCTCTTCGGGTTACCTGAGACAGAGAGGGAGAGGGGCTGGCTCTCAGAGGACAGGTGATGTGACAAGACGTCGATGTGATAAACACAGCTGTAGCTCCCTTGGTGGGCGGGCTCTGCAGCAGGAAACAGGAAGTGTGCAGAGTGATTGACAGCCGGCAGGGTGTGGGTGTGTGTTGCGTTGGAGGAGGTGAAGGTGAGCTGGAAGGAGCCTCCTGCGTACTGAGGCTGGATGGAGCAGCCGATGCTGAAGCTGGAGCCCCTGAACACCTGAAGCCCCTGCTGCTGGGCCTCGGAGACCCCGCCCACAGAGGGAGACAGGGAGATGATTGGCTGAACCAGCACATCTGTAAACAGAGAGGGAGATGTGTATTTTAGATCAGTCACACTGTTTCCATGCCGATTTGCAAAGATAGATTTCTGCTGGAGGAACCCGATCACTACGCCATGGAAACCTTTAGTGACATTACACTGTGTTATGTTACGGTGTGTTATGCTACATCAGGGCCACTTCAGACGGCTCAGGGGCCACGCAGCAAAACTCAGCTGTGTCCAAGGGCCGCAAGCTAAACATGTCTGTCCTATTTTGGACGTTTAAACAATAATTTGGTCCCAGGCTACATGACGAATCTAAAAATGAATGAAACACAGAAAACAGCTCCATTTCCATCCAAGGCCAAACCTCACTGAATCAAAGATCGTCTTGCAAAGATCAATGATGAAATGATCAAGTTACAACAAACTGAGGTTTCATTCCCAAAATGTGCACAGAATGGGCAGCCTGCTCAGACTGAAGTGAGGCCACATCACACTCCCTTGGAACGTTATAAAATAAACAGGCTTCATTCACAAAATTGTGAACAGGGATATGTGATGCTTCTGTCTTCCTTTTCAGTGTGGAATTGGCCATGATTGAGTCCTCCTTTCATCGCACTGTAACATCAAACACTAAAGCCGGTGTGTCGACACCCGCCTCCCGATACACCGCCCCCTGACACACCGCGACCCGCCCCCCTGCCACACCGCCTCCCGACACACCTCCCCCAACGCACTGCCCACCCGCCCCGTGACACTCCGCCTCCCGACCCACCGCCTCCCGACACACCGCCCCCCGCCCCCCGACACTCCGCCTCCTGACACACCGCCTCCTGACACACCGCCACCCGCCCCCCGACACTCCGCCTCCTGACACACCGCCTCCTGACACACCGCCACCCGCCCCCGACACTTTGCCCCCTGACACACCGCCTACCGACACACCGCCTCCCGACACTCCGCCTCCCGACACACTGCTCCCCTGACACTCCGCCCCCCAACTCACCGCCTCCGAACACACCGCCACCCGCCCCCTGACACTCCGCCCCCCGACACACCGCCTCCTGACACACCGCCACCCGCCCCCCGACACACCACCTACCGACACACCGCCCCCCGACACACCGCCTCCCGACACACTGCGACTGGTGGGGGCTTGTCCATCAGCTGGAAGGTGAGGCACGCCCACTTCTGGTCAGTAGGTCAAAACAGGTTCATGACATCAGCGCAGTAGCCTATGCATTATCGCCCTCTTGTGGTTAGTGATAGAAATGAATTGTCCACAGACTGAAAGTCAATAATAATATAGTATAATAATATTTTTATTATATGACAGTGGTGGGCCGTATAAAAATGATGCACGGGCCACATGCGGCCCCTGGGCCACGGGTTGAGTAGCCCTGTGCTTCACTATGTTAAATTACATTATGTTGTTCTGTTCCGTTTTGTTAAATTGTGCTGCATCATGTTGTTACGTTACATTGTGTTATGTTATGTTATGTTATGTTATGTTATGTTGTAGTGTGTTATGTCACGCTGCATTACCTTTTCTTATGCTACATTATGAGAAGCAGAGCTCCTCTGAACGGCCTCGCTCTCTAGTTTGTGTGTGTTAAGTTTGATGAGGCTGTGATTCTCCTAGAGGTCACTAGAGGTCATTTTCTACAGCGACGTCCAGTTTGACAAAAGTCTCTGCCTGCAGTGAAATGGCTGCTATGGGGGCCAACATCATCACACAGGAATCAAAGCGAGTGTGAAAGTAGTTGAAGACATGATGTCATGATCATGACATCATGAACATGCTGTCAGTTTTCTGTGTTACCTGAGCAGATAACCTCCAGGCTTGACCTTCTACTGTATGATCCCATTTTGACCACACACTCCCTGAGTGCAGACTCAGACCCGTCACAGTGAGGTTCAATCACCCAGACGGTGTGATCGGCCGAATCCTCTCTCCTGTCTGCAGAAACAGCAGAGCCGCAGTCCAGCTGTCTGCACACTGCAGCTGCTGCCTGCAGGGTCCAGTCATTGTTCCAGACATCCACTGGTTTCCAGTCTCCATGTTGTTTCAGCTCCATGGTACCAGCACAGCGGCTGGCTCCGCCCACCAGTCTGACATCATCAGGCTCTGAACAGAGACAAGACAGTATTGAGTGAAAGCGTTAAAAAAAAAAGCGAAAGTGATAGCTTGGATTGTTCCCCGTGCAGAGGCATCTGCTGCCTTCTCTCATGTTGGAGCAGAACACTCCTGCTGAAGCTCATGGACCAAACCATCTATCAGCTATCTGGAGCAGCAGACAGAAACTACATGGGTAAGAATCTGCACCGTCATATTAAAGTGTCTTTGATTACGAGAGAAATGAAGGCTCCTCTGCTACCTGAGCAGGTGAGTCCAACAGCTTTGCCAGGTGAGCAGGTGTTTCTAACCGAGCCTGAGCTTCCACACTCCAGGAGAACGGACTCGCTGCCTTCACACTGGAACTCTTTGGTCCATGTTGGAGCCTCCGCTTCTCCATAGAGCGCCCCCTGGAGGACTGAAGGAGCCCCACAGCCAAGCTCCCTACAGAGCACCTCTGCATCCTGCTGGTCAAAGTCAGCTTCACACACTGAGGACCACGACTGGCCAGACTTCACCTCCACTCTGCCTGAGCACAGACTATTCCCATTCACCAGCCTCACAGAGTCTGGAGAGAGAGAGGGAGGGAGGGAGAGAGATAGAGATAGAGATAGAGATAGAGATAGAGAGAGAGAGAGAGAGAGAGAGATTTTACAAAGCCCTTTATTTAACACTGCACATGGTATCCAAACTCAGCTACATGACTACATCACATATACAGGAGAGGAAAAAAGAAAGAAAGAAAAAAAAGAAGAAAAAAAAAACAAAACAGAGAAGACACAGTGCACCAACAGTATGGACAAAACTTCACCTGGTAACACAGCTAGAATGCGAAGACCAGATCCTCATCGTCCCCCACTGAACACAACACCCCACTGAGAGCTGAAAGCCTGCAAGTCACCAATCATTTTATAGTAGGCATGCTCCACCCTGAGCTGAGCCTTCAGCAGGCCTGTCAGAACCAGCACAGGATCCACACAGCCTATCTTACGGCTCAGCCAGATGGCTAATTTCCGAAGAAAGCTGTTGAAGAACAGTGGCTCCTCAAACAGCCACAGACCGGCTGTGGCAGCAGGGTCCCTGGAGACCTTCAGGATCCTCCATGCCTCCAGGACAGAGGTGTAGAAAGGCGTCAGGCCCGTCAAATCCGCCTCTTCCAGCCTCAGCAGGAACAACTGCTTGCTGTAACCCAGACGACCAGCCGACCGCAGGATGAGCTTGGCTGTGTCCAGCCACCGCACACCACAGTGGTACAGCAGTCTCTGTGCAGTCTTCAGTCTGAAGGCCATCACCCGGGAGGTAATGTCCATGAGACCCTGTCCCCCTTCCTCAACTGGCAAGAATAAGGCAGGGGCTCGGATCCAGTGCTGCCCCGACCAGAAAAAGTCCACTATGGCCCGCTGGATGTATTCGATCAGGCCTCTGGGTGGAGGCAGGACAATCAGTCTGTGCCACAGCATCGAGGCAACCAAATTATTGGCAACCAAAACACGCCCCCTATACGACAGCTGGGGTAGCAACCATTTCCATCTAGACAACTTGGCACACACTTTTTCCATCACACCCTCCCATTTCTGCCTCTGATACTCCTCTGTGCCCCAAAAAAACACCCAACACTTTCATCCCTCTTCTCCCCCACTGCAGCCCTGCAGGCAGACTGGGTGCTGCCCTCTGTCTCCACTGCCCCACCTGTAAGGCCTCACTCTTATCCCAGTTTACTTTTGCTGAGGAGGCCTTCTGATACAACCCCAGACTGTCCTGTAGAGCCTCCACGTCCCCCTGATCCCTGACAAACACATTTAAATCATCGGCATAGGCAGAGACAATCAAAGGCAGGTTATGTGGTGTCCCTGGCAGTGTAACCCCGCCGAGGCGGCTTCTCAGCTTGCACAGCAAAGGTTCAATAGCCAGGCTGTAGAGCTGCCCTGAGATAGGACAGCCCTGCCTAATCCCTCTCTGTACTGGGATTGGCCGGCTCAAACCTCCCCCAACCTTCACCAAACACTCAGCACCATTATACAATAACCCCACCCATGATACAAAATGGTCACCAAAACCAAAAGCCTTCAGCACTGAAAACAAGTAGCCATGGTCCACCCTGTCAAATGCTTTCTCTTGATCTAGAGAGAGAATACCGATGTCATGGTCATACAGTTTGCATATGTCAAGCACATCACGAATGAGAAAAAGATTGTCCATTATTGTTCTGTTCTGTACACGATACGTTTGGTCCATGTGAACAAGTACATCGAGACAGTCTCTTAGTCTATTTGACAGGGCTCTGGAAAGTACTTTATAATCCGTGCACAATAGGGCCACTGGCCTCCAGTTTTTCAGCAAGGCTAAATCTCCTTTCTTAGGGAGCAGCAACAGAACTGCCCTTTTACACGAGACAGGCATCGCGCCTGTATGAAAGCACTCTAGGAGTACTTCATGCAGGTCAGGTCCAAGCAACCTCCAGAAATGCTTATAAAAGTCAGTGGTGAGCCCATCTATCCCTGGAGCCCGTCCTGATGCCATCTGACCGACAGCCACAGTCAACTCCTCCAAGCTGAGGTCTCTATTCAGGTCCACCCTTTCCCCAGGACTGAGCTGAGGAAGCCCCTCCAGGAGCTCAACAGCACTGTCCGGATCACACCTGTCTGCCCCGAAGAGAGAAGAGTAAAAGGACACAGCATGTCGCCTCATTTCCTTTGGGTCCGTCGTCACCCTCCCATCAGGAAGCCTAAGGGACGTCATCAGCTTACTCCTTGCAGCAGTCTTCTCCAAACTGAAGAAGGAAAGAGCTCGGAGCATCCATATCACGGATGTTAAGGAAGCGAGACCTAATAAGGGCCCCCTTCACTCTCTCCTGCATGAAAGTCCTGAGCTCCAGTCTCTTTTCTTGCAGCAGGCTGTCATCAGCCGAGCTTGAGTTACTGCTCATGGCACACTCAATATTCTTTATACTGTCCTCCAACTCTTGAACTGCTGCTTTAATCCTAGCAGTAGAATGAGATGTGAACTGTTGACAGAAGACATGAATTTGAGCCTTGCCCACTTCCCACCACTGCCTCAGCGAGTCAAAATTGGCTTTCTTGTTTTGCCAACAGACCCAAAACTGTTCAAAGCTTTGACAGAAAACCTTGTCCTGCAGCAGCTTGTTATTGAAATGCCAGTAGGACCTAACTTACTGACCAGGGGAAGTAATCAGATCTACACTGATGAGATGGTGATCAGTAAAGCCAACTGGAGTGATAGAGCTACTGACTAAACTGGATGCAAGTGACTGTGAAATATAGAACCTATCTAGCCTGGCTGCACTCACTCTGTTATTGCTCACCCTAACCCATGTATACTGTCTGACAGTGGGGTGTTTCAACCTCCAAGCATCTAATAAGTCTAATTGAGTAACTATTCTGTGTAAACTCTCAGAGGACTGAAAATGTGGTTCCTCACTTGTCCTGTCCATGGTAAAGTCAATGGTGCAATTCCAATCTCCACCTATGATAAGCTGCTCCTGACCATACTTCTGCAGCTCGTTCCTCAACACACTGAGAAAAGCTAACCTGTCAGTTCCATGATTTGGGGCATAGACATTGACCAAATAGAAAACCCAACCTTCAATTTCCACCCTAACAATCAGACACCTCCCCTTAACTAACTCCAGAGTTGATAAAATCTTAGGGCTTGTTCTTGTAGTTAACAGCACTGCTACTCCCCCACTGAAATTAGTGCCATGGCTGAGTCTATGTAACCCTTCCCACCATAGCCCCCAATCAGCCTCATTAGTCTGGTCACTATGAGTTTCCTGCAGAAAAATCACATCTAACTTTTTTTGTTTTACAACCTCAGTTACCATAGCCCTCTTATGTCTGTCCCGCCCACCATTCACATTAAGAGATCCAACCCTGAATCCCTGAGAGAGAGAGAGGGAAAGAGAGAGAGAGAGAGAGAAACATCATGTTAATTTTATGTTTACCTACTTGTCCCCATTAAATTAGGAAAAGTCATGAAATATGAAGCAAAAAAAGTATGTAGAGACATTAAACATTGAATGGGGTCATATTAACCGCAGAGATAATGGAGAGTTCAAAAGAAACCAGCGGCAGTGGCGGCAGGCGTTTGGCAGATGTTTCATTGCTTTGTGACTGTAAGAAGATGATAGGCATGACCGCAACAGTCAAACCAGAGTTTAGGACATGACTTTATGTCTTCGGTGGGTAAATAACGGGCTGTGGCGGTGTCCAAGTCTTTCTTTGATTAATCCAATGTGGCAGAACAGTACACCCACCTTTCAGCTACAACTCGGACTTCTACTCTACAGCACGTCACTCTGTCCAGTCCGTTACGCTAACCTGTCCCCCCGTAAAACCCCCCGTAAAGATGGGTAGGAATCAAAAATGCCTGTCCCCAATAAAATAATAGTTGCTGTAAATGATACTGAAATAATCTTATAAAATGATTGATTTATTTCTGACAAAGTCCAAAATATTTGTGAAATTGTTGAAAAAAATTAACATAAATAAATATGGTAAACTTCAACTAAAAAAACACCAAAAATACAACGTGCCTAGTAACCAAGGTTAAAGATATTAAATCGACGCAGCAACCTTCTCTGATTCCAAAGTGGTTGTGGTTCTTGGGTGCAGACATTAGGAGTCCAGATCATTCTACATGTATGAGAGCAGTAGGGTGCAACCTTTCAGGAGGTCAGTGGAACAACAGTGGAAGTTGTTCCTTACCAACCAGAGCCCTGCTGACCAGCCACCACGTCATTTGCTGCAGGGAATTCAGCTCCCATAGCACGTGGCTGACAGGACCAGCCTGTCTGTGAAGATCTGCCAGGACTGAACTTCCCCATGTGCCATTCGACCTGACCAACCCCAGACCTGATGATGAGATCTGCTCTCAGGTGATCTACCACCTCACCAGTGTTTCCAGTAACTATCTAGATCCCAGGGGCTTTGAGGGGCTCTCAAGCTGGTGGGGACTGACAGAAGCAGCAGGGAGCAGGACTTGACATGAACTTTTTGGTCTCTATTTTCATGATCTGAACTCCCGGTCTGCAGAGCGTGGTGCGGGTCATTCAGGGCGTGTCAAGGTCCACTGCTGCTGTTTGAACGCTGGACTAAAGGCTGAGCTGCTCCAGGCTCCTGGCTCTAAAGGCTTGTCCTGAGTCTCTTAATTAATGCAGTAAACCAATCAGAGCGCCGTCTCCCGTCCCCTTTAACAGCCAGGTGTGTCACACCTTGGTGGGCTGCTGTTCTAATGGAGGATTCTCCAGGTAAGAAGGAAGCTTCTCTGCAGAGGTGACGGATCTGCTCGTGCGCCGAGTGAAAGCTCCCGAGCAGATCATCTACGGCGACAGCAGGACTCCATCTGAGCTCCCTGAGGTGAAGCAGTCAACACAGCAAGCAACACTCTGCTGTTTCCACAAGGCATGACATGACAGCTGAGCTGCTTGGAAACTAGAAAAGAAGCTTTAGTCTGGCTCGGAGCTGCTTTGACTGACCAGACACTGCGGCTCGTGGTTCTCCACAGTCACTAGCCGAACTGAAAACTGCAAAGACATGCATTTTCTTTGAAATAAAATTTTATTTGAACAGGAAACCATTATAGGCCTAACAATCCAACCTTAATAAACTATGTGTGTGTGTGTATGTATTGATGCACTGATGGTGTTACCTGAGCAGGTGGTGTGCAGGCTGTGAGAAGAAGACTCAGATGTCATTTTCAGACACTCCCTCAGTGCAGATCCAGCCTGAAGACAGTCCGGCCTGACCTCCCACACAGATCTGTCTGAGGAATCTTGCTTCTCTATAGAAACAGCAGAGCCGCAGTCCAGCTGTCTGCACACTGCCACTGCTAACTTCAGGGTCCAGTCATAGTGTGGGTCATCCACTGGTTTCCAGTCTCCATGTTGTTTGAGCTCCATGGTACCAGCACAGCGGCTGGCTCCGCCCACCAGTCTGACATCATCAGGCTCTGAACAGAGACAAGACAGTATTGAGTGAAAGCTTTAAAAAAAAAAGCGAGTGATAGCTTGGATTGTTCCCCGTGCAGAGGCATCTGCTGCCCTCTCTCATGTTGGAGCAGAACACTCCTGCTGAAGCTCATGGACCAAACCATCTATCAGCTATCAGGAGCAGCAGACAGAAACTACATGGGTAAGAATCTGCACCGTCACATTAAAGTGTCTTTGATTAGGAGAGAAATGAAGGCTCCTCTGCTACCTGAGCAGGTGAGTCCAACAGCTTTGCCAGGTGAGCAGGTGTTTCTAACCGAGCCTGAGCTTCCACACTCCAGGAGAACGGACTCGCTGCCTTCACACTGGAACTCTTTGGTCCAAGTCGGAGCCTCCGCTTCTCCATAGAGCGCCCCCTGGAGGACTGAAGGAGCCCCACAGCCAAGCTCCCTACAGAGCACCTCTGCATCCTGCTGGTCAAAGTCAGCTTCACACACTGAGGACCACGACTGGCCAGACTTCACCTCCACTCTGCCTGAGCACAGACTCTTCCCATTCACCAGCCTCACAGACTCTGGAGAGAGAGAGGGAGGGAGAGAGAAAGAGGGGGGGGGGGGGGGGAGGAGAGAGACAGAGAGAAAGATTTTCATTTGAATTTAAAATTCCTTAAAATTAAAAAAAACAAAACAAAAAAAAAAAAACAATATCTCCATACAAAAACACGACTGAAACATAAATTATCATCCACATCGAGCTGAATCGAGGTCAACTGGACCTGTCTGTAGATTCTGGGAGATGCCGTTATTCATTCCTGGAGTCAGGTGACCCTAACACTAACGAGCTGGGCCCAGCAGGGATGAGCACTAACGAGCAGCCGGGACACCCCACCTGTCTGTCAGAGCTGAAGAGGAGAAACGTCCTCAAGAACGTCCAGACAGTCCAGCTGAGCTCCAGTCTGCTCTGTGTGGAGAACCAGGAGCTGCTGACGGAGGACCTCCACAGACAGATGAAAGGAAGGTTGCCCAACACTGATTAATGATGAGAAGGTGTTAAAGTCCATGGTTATCTATTAGTCGTGTTAGTCATATTATTGCAACGAATAGTTTGGAGAAGAAAATGGACAGAGCAGGATAATCCACACCCTGTGCTCTGAAACAGGAAGCCCTCTGCTGAAGGAGTCAGCAGCAAACTGGTGAAGCTAAAGAAGATGATGCTGATGTCATTTGATGCCCTCTGCAGTAATCTCCCTAAGCTCCTAGGAGAAGTCAATTTGGAAGAAGGTTCAGAAGGTCCTCTGCGTCCAGAAGAACTTTGTGCAGCTCTGCAGAGCATGGAGGGGGGAAGAGCCCCTGAGACTGGTGGACCTCCTCTGGAGTTTTATCAAACTGTCTGGACTGAGCTCTGAGGACATTTTAAGTGTCTTTAATGAGAGTTTTGATGCCATGTCTTTGCCACAGAGCTGCAGGTGTGGCGAACCCCGGCCAAACAGCAGTGAAGCTGACTGATGTTTCCAAAAGACTAATATGCATATTGCATGTTTGGTTGGCTCTGAGCCACACCTTCAGGTGGTTCTTGAAGGTGGTCAGATTGGGACACTCCTTTATGGATGAGGGTAATGTGTTCCAAATTGCAGTCCCTTTAGCAGACAGGGCGTTCTGACTGAAAGAGGTTTTCCTGTAGGGAACCACACAGTCCCTGTTAGTAATTGCTCTGGTGGTCCTCGTCTGTCTAAATGTAATAAACTCTTCAAGTGGAGGTGGCGCCAGGCCATGAAGCACTTTACATATTAAACATGCAGAGGAGAATTTACAAAAATTAGGAAAACTCAGCAAATTATATTTCACTAAAATGTTGCAGTGATGATACGAAAAGGATTTTTTGTCTAGAATTTTGAGTGCTTTTTTGTACAGAAGCTCAACTGGTTTCAGGATACTAGAACTTGTCAAAGACCAGCTGGTAATGCAGTAGCTTAGATGTGAAAATATTATAGAGTGCAAAAACATCAGGGCAGCTGCTTCTGAAAAGGAACCTCTGATTTGCCTAAACTTACAAAGATGAAATTTAATTTTTTTAGACAACATTTTAACATGATTTTTAAAGGAGAGTTTGGAGTCTATAATCACCCCTAGATATTTAAATTCACTAACAACTTCCAGCTCTACTGCGCCCAAAAAAACACCTGAGCGAGAAAGCATGCTAGTGGCAGATTGCTTTGACAGAAATAAACAAACAGATTTTTTTGTATTCAAAATAAGACATGATCTAGTAAGCTATGTTTGTATGTGTGTAAGAGCTGTAGAGAGCACCCGTGCTGCCTCCTCAGGATTTTTCGCTTTAGTAAAGATGACCGCATCGTCAGCATAAAGCTGGACATCCACATTTAGGCAAAAATCAGGCAGATCATTAATATACAATGTAAATAATATGGGCCCCAAAATGGACCCTTGGGGGACCCCTACTGGAGTAGCAGTGGCGGATACAGAACATGGCTAATGGGTGGGCCTAAAAAATTCTGGATGGGCCTGTCATTTCATTTTGTTTATTTTTTTAGATAGACATGTATAAAATGATATGATGAAAGAAAAAAAAAAACCTCTCGGTAAACAAGCCGAGAGGTTGTAAACGAGCATAAAATAAACGTTGGAAAAAGGACATTAAAACATTTATTTATTTAGTTAGTTATTTTTTGGTCTTGAATCTGATAGGGTGGGCAAGCTGTCAATCTGGGTGGGCCTACGCCCATCCAGGCCCACCCGTAGATCCGCCTCAGGTGACAAGTATGAGTCAAACCATTTAATAGATTTGGAGGAAAAATTGAAACGAGACAGTTTAGATAAAAGTACCTTATGATTGGCGGTGTCGAACGCTCTTTTTAGATCTAAAAAAACAGCGCCAACACATCCATTAACATGCCCACACTAATGAATTAGAAATACGACATAACGTCTTCGGCTGCTTCAGCATGGTCACGGTGATGGTGATGGTCACGGTCATGGCCATGGTCACGGTGATGGTGATGGTCACGGTCATGGTCACGGCCATGGTCATGGTCATGGTCATGGTGATGGTCACGGTCACGGTCATGGTGATGGTGATGGTGATGGTCACGGTCATGGTGATGGTGATGGTGATGGTCACGGTGATGGTGATGGTGATGGTGATGGTCATGGTGATGGTGATGGTGATGGTCACGGTGATGGTGATGGTGATGGTCATGGTCATGGTCACGGTGATGGTGATGGTCATGGTCATGGTCATGGTCATGGTCACGGTCACGGTCATGGTGATGGTGATGGTGATGGTCACGGTCACGGTCACGGTCACGGTGATGGTGATGGTGATGGTTTAGATGCTGTCTGAACGAGCTGCTCGTCTCTTGCTCAGTGAATCCTGCTCTCTTCTTGTTGTGCACTCTTGCAGAAAACAAGGAGACAGTCTTTATCTGCAAATAATCTCCCACTTTACTCCCTTCATATTTTTTGTTGATTGCAGAAACCGTTTTATTTTTGCTGACCAGCTGCACGACCTGCTTTCCTCCAGCCTCGGCGTTTGTTTTTCTGTGAACTCCAACATTTTTAACATCAGTCTCCTTTTCCACTAATTCTGTCTTACTGTCATTTTCAAACACTTTAGCAGGTGTGGGCTTGTCTGTATCATTCACCATTTTATTTTGCTGCCCTTTTGCACCTTTTTTCAGCTTGTTTTGATCTCACTGATTTCACTTTTTTCCTCCATGTCCTGACTCATAAAATCAGATTCTGTTTCTGCATTAGGTGCTGTTCTGTTCTTGATTGTGATCTAGAGTTTGGGTTCAGACTGACTCTTAATCAGTCTACATATTTCCAGCATGCTGGTGAGACAGGGAGCATCCCTGGAGTTCAACAGCCACTTTGACTTCCTGCAAAGAATACAGCAGCAAACCTGGCACCCCGCACGCCCCCCACAGGACACCCTGGGGAACACAGTCATTGCCTTCTCCAGATTCACAACACATGTTGACTAGATTGTCAAACTCCCTCTTCTGTACAAACTCACGTACACCCTGATGAAGGCCACAAGCTGTAACAATCGCCCTACTTTAAAGATAAGGAGAAACCACAACACATTTTTTAAGGTGACGGGTGGATATAATCAGACAATGCAGTGAAGCTGCTGGCTGGTGATTAAATGTTTTTAACCTAAAAAATAGCCACAAAATCAAAACGTTCTCCTTAATTAAATAAAATTTATTAACAAACGAAAAAACCTCTGCTTGAAGTAATCAACGTAATATATTTGAGAGAACAAACGGAACACTGCAAGACAACCAATCGCCGGCTTACACACACTTGCCAACACACAATTAAGCTTTCAATCAATCTATTACTCAGTAAACAAAACCCAAATTACCATACCCCGGCCCCAGTCCAAAGTTCATATGAATCCAGACATGAAAACAGACCCACAACCCATGCATATACAGCAGCTGCTGACAAACAACCCAAAAGTGTAGAATTCTATAACTTAAACAACAATCGAACCCGGTTAATCTAACCCTAACCCTAGCCCGGTCTGGTGGTCTGGAATGTCATGCGGACTGGTATCGGGCCGCGCAGGAAGGCCAGCAAGGCTTACCAACCTGTGCGGACCGGGGTTGGGGACCGCTGAGTTAAGGTGTCAGTGGAGGACACATGGAGGAAAATCATTAAAATTCAACATATCTCTATCGTTTGACATCGGATGAAGACATGCCTCCAGTTTGGAGTTCTTTATAACTCACTGAAGTGTGTTGTTTTATTTTCTGGACGCATTTATTCATCCGGCCATGCGACCACACAGGGACGCATTGCCACAGGGGCGCCATGGTTTTGTTGCATGCGTCCGGTGATGTGTCTAGGCGTGATTGCCCCTCTGCACGGGTTTTACATGTTTTTCGTTTTCCTTGCATTAGGTACAGTAGATTAATACACGTTTTACTTTCTCCCCCTGTCCACACCCTAAGTGACTGCCACAATCAAGTCATTTTCAAAAGAAAATGACTTTGAAATGTGGTAAAATTAATTGACATTTGTTCCACCCCTTCTCAGCAGGGGGTGCTGCAGCACCCTCAGCACCACCCTTCCCGCGCCCTTGTCTCTATACTACCGGAGCTGCTGGAACCTGAACTCTTTAGACCTTCTCCCACCTCCATGCACCTGCCAGCATGTTCCACAAACCCCTGCTTTGTTTCAGTTGACCAGTACGACACAGTCTCTGCTGGTTTCTACTGGACAGAGTCTGTGGGTGTGTTCATGCATATGGTTATGACATTACCTGAGCAGGTGATGTGCAGGCTGGAAGATGAGAACATCTGAGTTGTTACAGAACACTCCCTCATGGCAGATCCAGCCTGAAGACAGTCCGGCCTGATCTCCCACACAGATCTGTCTGAGGAATCTTGCTTCTTCTCTATGGAAACAGCAGAGCCACAGTCCAGCTGTCTGCACACTGCCGCTACTGCCCTCAGGTCCCAGTCAGAGTCCCACTCATCCACTGGTTTCCAGTCTCCATGTTGTTTCACCTCCAGTCTCCCAGCACAGCGGCTGGCTCCGTCCACCAGTCTGACATCATCAGGCTCTGAACAGAGACAAGACAGTGGTTAGTAGAAACTTTTTTTTTTTTTTTTAATTAAAACAAGCAAGTGATGGCTTGGATTCTCCCCGTGCAGATGCATCAGCTGCTGGCTAACGTTATCGAACGCTGCGTTAAGTTTGCTGACCTTAGCCATCACCCTTTCCTAACCTTAACCAAGTAGCTAACAAAAGCTAAGCTAACCAAAGCTAACGAAAGTGGCCAAAGTTAACATTTGATTGGTCCATTCAGAGGTGAGATGACAGTCCAATCAGGTGCTCCCGCTGAAGCTCATGGACCACATCTGCTGCAGGTGTTCCACTCACATGGAGCAGCAGACAGAAACTACATGGGTAAGAATCTGCACCGTCACATTAAAGTGTCTTTGATTAGGAGAGAAATGAAGGCTCCTCTGCTACCTGAGCAGGTGAGTCCAACAGCTTTGCCAGGTGAGCAGGTGTTTCTAACCGAGCCTGAGCTTCCACACTCCAGGAGAACGGACTCGCTGCCTTCACACTGGAACTCTTTGGTCCACGTCGGAGCCTCCGCTTCTCCATAGAGCGCCCCCTGGAGGACTGAAGGAGCCCCACAGCCAAGCTCCCTACAGAGCACCTCTGCATCCTGCTGGTCAAAGTCAGCTTCACACACTGAGGACCACGACTGGCCAGACTTCACCTCCACTCTGCCTGAGCACAGACTATTCCCATCCACCAGCCTCACAGAGTCTGGAGAGAGAGAGGGAGAGAGAGGGAGAGAGAGAGAGAGAGAGGGAGAGAGAGAGAGAGAGAGATCCGGAGTTTCAACAAGAGCAGCTGCATCAAAAAATGAGCTCCTAACATTTCTTCAACTTTGGGATGGAAAATTGAAACAAACCACAGAAATAATTTGATAAATAGGTGCCTAAAGGTACTTTGAAGAACCTGACCAAAGGACATCTCTCAACATCAAGATTTTGAAAGAAAAATCATAAGGAAAACTCCAAGCTAAAGGAAACTGATCAACTGACACCTTGGAACTACCTCAGTGGCCCTCTGTGGCCCTCTGTCAACGGCTGAGATAAGACTGAAAAACAAAAGACTGGTAAGCCTTCCGTCTTTGTACTGGAAATCTAGACCCTCTCTGTGGAAGAAAAAGGATTTTACCTTTCTATACCTGTCTTAAAAAAAAAATAAATAAATAAATAAATATACATCTTAAAGCATTACTTAAGTCAAAACCCAAAGCAAAAAACCTAGCTAGCAGTGTCAGTTGACAGTTGGGAGCTTCTGTTGCCATGGAGACCACCACCCGCACAGCGGAATGCAAAGAAATACAATATCCTGCTAAATGTAAAAGCCTACAGGCCAAAAACAAACACAAAGAAAAGACTCTACAAGAAAACCCTGAATGCCTGTACGTCGATTACACCCACCTTAATGGCAAGAGGATTAAAAACAACTTGATCTTCCACACCAAACATCCGGAACTATGGAGAAATGCTGTCTGTGACAGCTACCAACACACCTTCAAAGAGGGAATCGGCCGTGGTGGCAGAGTGACCATCTGTCAAGATGAGAGTCTGGACACTGAGGACCCTTTGCTGACTCTAACCTATTATAAAAACAAAGGAACAGTGCTGCTCCAAGGAAATCAGACCAACCTCAACTCGTTTGAGAAGATGTTCCACCAACTAAAAGCAGAAGTGGACAAGAACAGATCCAACTCAGCAACAGACTCAGAAGATCCCACTGACCGAGCAGACACAGAGGAATCAGAACAAGAGGAGGAAGAGGAGGAGAGAAAACCAACAGAAAATAAAGACCCTGACTATACTCCTCCCTCAGCTCTGACTGAAAACCTGAGAGAATCCCTATCCTCACTAGAGCTGGACTTCACTGAGTTCAGAGAACTTATACTGACCAGACTCACAGAACTCAACAACATCCAGCAACTAAGAAAAGAGCTCCAACAGATGAAACACGACCATCAGAAGAGCATTGACGAGCTCAGACAGACCACCTACATCCTCCAAGAAGAAAACACCAGCCTGCGAGCCCAGATGGCAAAGATACAGGAGGACACAGGAAACAGAGAAAAGAGCCTCAGGAGACAACTGGAACACATGAAGAGTCAAATACAAGTCAAAAGCCCCTGCACTCCGCACCGCCATTCCTCAGCCCACATGGCCACCACTGGCTCACAGACACAGCTCTCTACCGTCACCCCTGACCAACAGACACGGTCTCCCACCCCTGCCTCTGACCACTCAGCCTTAGCCAGAGATGGCCCAACACCCCCTCCCACAACCACCTCCCCCGACACAGACCCTCTCCCAACTGGCCAAGGTGACTCTTACTCTACACCTACACCCTCTACAGCAACCAAGCCAGAACCACAGGTGGTACTGCTGATGGACTCCAATGGGAAGTATGTACAGCCCAAACGCCTTTTCCCTGGCCAGCATAGCATGTCCAAATGCTGCAGGAACACTAAACATGCATTAGAGCTGCTACAACAAGATTCCCTTGGATGTCCCCGGATCATCATCATCCACACAGGCACAAACGATTTACACTCCCTGCGCCGAGACACTGCTCAAGCAGTCACTAAGGTAGCAGAGAGAACCTGCAAGGTGTTTCCGGAATCACGAATTGTGATCTCCACCCTCCTGCCCCGAACAGACACCCCATCCCATGTCATACACGACATTAACATGGAGATCACTCGGAACTGCTCCATCCTCCCCAACATCCACCTGGCGCACCACACCACCATCGGCACCTGGCACTTGCATGATGGACTGCACCTCAACAGAGACGGAGTCAGAATATTTGCCAAAACTCTTAAGGACGTCGCCCTTGGAAGAAACCCCAACCCCACCAGCTCAACAGATGACTACAGGACCCCCAGAGTCCCAAGAAACACACCATCACAACCAAGCTCTCGCCACCCAGCTCTACTTCGACGTCCTCCTCACCGTCCCCACCAACCTCCTGCACCCCAGACCCAGAGAGCCCCCCCTGTCAGCAGAGCCCCACTCCCTCAACAGCAGATGACCTACGCTGCTGCTCTACGCTGCTGCTCTGCACCCCTGCATGTATCAGAGCTGGACGAGATCAGACAGATGCTACGCAGTCTGTGCAGTACACTACTAGTAAGACAGATATAACACCAGTCATCCATCACATTGGTATGACTCCCAAATAGAATCCCATGTTTTATTTTATTTATTGTATTAACTTAATATAGTTCATTCTCATTTTTATTTTATCTTTATAAATTAATTTAATATATATATTAATTTAATTTAATATATATATATATATATATATATATATATATATATATATATATATATATATATATATTTAATATATATATATATACATATATATATATATATATTAAATATATATATATATAAAAAAATAAAAAAAAAAACACATTTTACAACTTAGAACATCTTTCAAATGAAACAAATCCTAATCTAATAAGAAAATATATACCTCCTGCAAATCATTCTAATAAGTTCTCAGGGCCTCCTATGTAAAAAAAAAAAAAAAAAAAAAAATGGATTCTGTGTTTGTTCTATTCCATCCTCTGTTGAGAATTTCAATGAGTTCATTTAAAATAAGCTGTTGGAATATCCAGGGTCTTTACTCCTCAGTCTTTGGTCTGAAGAGTAAAACCTCGGAGTTTGTAAATAGTGTAAATAATAATGATATTATAATCCTATCGGAAACATGGTGTAAAGCTGATATACCCACCCACTGCCCTCCAAACTACAGAGAGATAATTGCCCCCTCCCAGAAATTACCTAGCGAGGCAGAGACTCAGGAGGACTCATCATATGGTACAAGTCACATTTACACAATTCGATAAAAATTCTCAAAATTGAAAAAAACTATATTTGGCTGAAAATAAAAAGAAACCTTATGCCCACACAGAAAGATATATACCTCTGTGCTCTTTACATTCCTCCATCTGAGTCCCCCTACTTCTCTGATGAAATATTCCCCTGCCTCCAGTCGGAGATATGCCACTACCAGGGACAGGGAAATATAATAATCTGTGGTGATTTTAACGCCCGAACTGGTACACATCCTGATGTCACCAATAGTCAAGGAGACAGTTTTATCACCCAGCAAACCCCTACTAATCACCTCCATCTACCTCCTAGAAATAACTTTGACAATGTAATTAACAAGAATGGAAAAGAGCTATTACAACTCTGCAGAAGCCTCAGTCTATACATTGTCAATGGTCGGATAAGAGGGGACTCCTTAGGAAGGTTCACTTACTGCTCAACTCTTGGCAACAGCACTGTCGACTACATGATCACAGACAAGGACCCCTTTTCTTTTAATGCATTCACAGTCAAGCCCCAAACACCCTTATCAGACCACAACCAAATCACCCTCTTCCTCAAACAAAACAGCATCACACACACAAAACCTAACAAACTATTCAACATCCCCAGGACATACAAATGGGACCAAGACAGTACTGAACAATACCAACAAGCAAGCAACAGTGAAGAGATTAGATTATTACTAGAAGAGTTCATAGAATACCCCTACCCTCCCACACTTGAAGGCATATGTAAGGCCATCCAAAACATAAATAAGATCTTTAAAAGAACAGCGAACAAAGCTAAATTGAAACTACGCACAAACAAAAGAAAAACAACAAAAAAGAACCACTGGTTTGACAAAGACTGTCAAAACCTGAAAAAACAGGTTAGAAAATTATCTAACCTGAAACACAAAGACCCTACAAACAACCACATACGCCTTCAGTACTGTGAGATTCTTAAGATATATAAAAATACAATTAGAAACAAAAAGATAAACCATACTCAGAAACAATTATGCCTACTTGAAGAGAGTATAGAATCGAACTCCTTCTGGGACCAGTGGAGCTCTGTCTGTCAGTCTGAACATGAGGAGCTGGTCCTACAGGATGGAGACGTATGGACTGAACATTTTCAGACCTTATTTGGACCAATACCACCAAGAACCGACTCAGAAAGCAAACGAATACTTGAAAAATTACAAGATATGGAATTGATAATCAAAGACAACCAAGACCCCTTAGATCTCCCAATTACTATGAATGATTTACAAACAAAACTGAAGGCTCTCAAAAACAAAAAGGCATGTGGGCCTGATGGGATACTAAATGAAATGCTGAAATACAGCACAGAAAAATTCCAATTGGCTATTCTAAAATCATTCAACTTAATCCAGAGTGTAGGATATTTTCCCAAAAGCTGGAGTAATGGTCTTATTTCACCTATATTTAAAAGTGGTGACAAATTTGACCCTCAGAACTACAGAGGAATATGTGTCAGCAGCTGTTTGGGCAAGGTACTCTGCAGCATCATCAACTCCCGTATTGCTAAATTCCTCAGTGACCATAATGTCCTACATAAAAGTCAAATTGGATTCATACCTAACCATCGCACATCTGATCACTTATTTACCCTCAGCACTCTTATCAACACACATGTACACCAAAACAAAAATAAAATTTACTCATGTTTTGTAGATTTCAAAAAGGCCTTTGATTGTATTTGGCATGAAGGGCTCTTTTATCGACTGCTAGCGAGTGGCATGGGGGAAAAACCTATAATTTAATTAAAACAATGTATCTTCATAACAGATGTGCAATTAAAATTGGAAACAAAAGAACCAATTACTTCAAACAGTACCGTGGGGTTAAACAGGGCTGTAATATGAGCCCAACCCTCTCCAACATATATATAAACACACTTGCAGAACAGCTGGAGAAATCCACAGCCCCTGGTATTCCTCTACAAGACACTGAGGTCAATTGCCTCATGTTTGCTGATGATCTGGTGCTCCTGTCTCCCTTCAGAGAGGGCTTACAGCAGAGCCTAGACATCCTCCACAAGTTCAGCCAGACATGGGCACTAACTGTAAATTTGAAAAAGACCAAAACATTGACCTTCCAAAAACGATCAAATTCTATGAAAACTAAATTCACACTGGGAGAAACAGAAATTGAACATGTAAAACATTATACATATCTAGGCTTGATTATCAATTCCACTGGACATTTTGGCATGGCTGTAAATGAACTCAAAGAGAAGGCAAGAAGGGCTTATTATGCCATCAAAAGAAAAATTCCAATTGATATTCCAATTAGGACCTGGCTCAAAATCCTAAATTCAGTGATACACCCAATAATATTATATGGCAGTGAAGTGTGGGGTCCATTAAGCAGCCAAGACTTCCCAAAATGGGAAAAACACCCACTGGAAGCCTTGCATGCAGATCTGTGCAAAGACATATTAAAAGTGCACAGACACACAGCCAATAACGCATGCAGAGCAGAACTTGGCCAATACCCTTTAATAATTAAAATTCAAAAACGAACAATTAAATTCTTTAAACACCTGCAATCCAGCGACCCCCACTCCTACCAGTACAAAGCCCTTCAGAGCCAAGAGTTGAGCAGAGATAAAAGTCCCCTCTACCAGCTGGTCCTGAAGCTCTGCCCACATATAACAGAGCAGGACAGGCACCAATCAATCTGGCCCAACCAAATCACACTAAAACAGAAAGAAAATTATACTAAATATTGGAATGAAACTATCAAATCACAAAGTAAATTAGAATTTTATCTGACCCTAAACAGAGAATACACGATGGCAGAGTACCTGACCACCGTGACTAACAGGAAACTGAGGAAAACACTGACAATGTACAGACTGAGTGGACACAGCCTGGCCATAGAAACAGGCCGTCACAGGCAGAACTGGCAACCCAGAGAGGCTAGGCTGTGTTCACTTTGTCAACAAGGAAAGGTTGAGACAGAATCTCACTTCCTGCTGCACTGTGACAAATATCAAGATGTCAGAGAAACCTTCTTTAAAAAATAAATCATATATATCCTGAATTTATGCATTTGCCTGATCCCCCAAAACTGCCTTATTTATGTGGGGAGAAACGTCAATGTGCAGTGTTAGCTGCAGAATATGTATATAAGGAAAACAAGCTCTGTAGGAAATGTTTCTTAGTAATTCCATCTGTCAGCCGGCCATACTCCTGTTACTCACCATGAATGTTATCATTATTCAGTAACTACTGTTCTGTATTTGATGTGATTGTGGATGTTTGCACAATATTATTTATTTATTCCTAATCATTTTCAATGTTAACAATTTTGTGCACAGATTTGGCAATATAGGTTTCTGATCTGTCATGCCAATAAAGCTCATTTGAATTTGAATTTGAATTTGAGAGAGAGAGAGGGGGAGGGAGAGAGAGAGAGAGAGAGAGGGAGGGAGAGAGAGAGAGAGAGGGAGAGAGAAATGAGTGTATACAGCCAGTATTCCAGCCAGTAAGACGTGAATGCTGAGAGAGCAGAGAAGCTCCTTGAGCCTTGCAGAGAGGGAGGAGCTTGGCAGAGCAGAGGCGGGTGTTACTGATGGTGTTACCTGAGCAGGTGATCTGCAGGCTGAAAGAAGAAGACCCCTGTGATAAACACGTCTCCACCACAGATGCAGACTGAAGACAGTCTGGTTTCACCCACCACACAGATTTTGAAGAGGAGTCTTTTTTCTTTTCTGTAGAAACAGCAGAGCCACAGTCCAGCCGTCTGCAGACTGCAGCTGCTGCCTGCAGGGTCCAGTCCCAGTCGTCCCCTGGTCTCCAGTCTCCATGTTTCAACTCCAGCCTCCCAGCACAGCGGCTGGCTCCGCCCACCAACCTGACATCATCAGGCTCTTAACAGACAAGACAGTAAAAGAAGAGAAGATCAAACCAAACCAAGGCTGTTGTCTCTCCTTTTTGATCCACCATGTCTGTTTCTTCTGTTTACCTGATGAGTTGTGTTTTCCATCAGCCTGGAGTCCTGAAGAGGACAAGCACAAAATAATTACAAATACATCTATCATAAACCCCACCAAGATGCCCTGCAGAAAATTAAACCCCTCAGAGGTTTGGAGACTGACCGTCGACACAGATTTTCACGGAACTCACTCAGAAATCATTTGACCAGCTCAGTTCAATAATAACAATAAAGTAAATAATAAAATAATCAGTAAATGAGATGAACAGGTGAACACACACAACTCTGCTAAGGAACTCTGATCATCTTCATCTCCAAAACCCGTTTTCACTAGTTTCGTTGAAGATGCTGCAGTCTGTGTCTTTAAATGATCTTAGAAGATGGTGCTGGTTCTCCTCTTTGGTTGTCTTTAGAAAATGATGTCACCAGGAAAACAAGCCAATCAGAATTGGCCCCAGTTGTTTTGTTACAACTGGAGTTTATCAAAAATCAACCAGTTGTTTGGAATATTAAATCTGTGTCAGCTACATAGAGTTCAAAAGCCTAGAGTGAGTACTGCCATTTTACACAACATCTCCAATGCAGCCTGACAACAACAGCACCCCAAGAGGCAAACTGGGAGAATTACACCTGTTTTTTTTTTTAACCCAGAAAACAACACTGCTTCTTCCTCCAAGAATCAATAGTGGTTTGACTTATCATTACTGCCACTAGGTGGCACAGTGACAGGATTAATAATACTGATAAATCAGCAGCCACTAGGTGGCAGTGCACACAAGAGAACAGCCAATCACAGCCATGGAGAATCAGACCCAAATGGCTCTATCTGTCTGTATGATCAGCTTGCTGATCAGGGCTGGGCGTGGCCACAACACCACCAGCCAATCAGTAACCAGGACGTGGCCAAAACACCACCAGCCAATCAGTAACCAGGGCGTGGCCACAACACCACCAGCCAGTCAGTAACCACTGGCTCATTAATCATGAATGAACAGCTTTAAAACAGTCAGTCAGGTCCTTGCTGCAAGCAGAGCCCTCCAAAATGATTTCCTCACAGTTTGAACTAACTTCACAGTTATTTTTTAGACCAGTGGTTCTCAAATGGTCGTCTGCGTCCCCCCGATGGTACGTAGGCAGGTACATGAGATTTTTAAAAAATGTTAATTTAAAAAAGGAGTCATGTATAAATCCTAAAATAATCAGCCCATGCTACAATAAGCTGAATAAAAACTGAAAAATGTGAGTCTGATAAATCCCATGTTCTCCTCAGTTCTCCCTCTGGGTTCCTGAAGGTGTCAGATGTGTGTGTTTGTGGTTTCAATCTGCTGCCGTGGTCGTGGAGCGAGGACGTTTGTTCGCTCTGAGCGGGAAGACGAGACCAAACCAATCCAGAAAGTGGATCAGTGGTTGAAGTGTAGCAGCGATACAGCTGGAAACAAGGAGGATGAAGAGAAGAAGAAGAAGAAACACAAACAAGAGAATTTGCTCAGCATCAGGTTGTTGGTTCACACTGATGGAGCTGGACTGACCCTCTGACCACAGGAGGCTCAACTGGTCAGGACCAACTGGACTGACCCTCTGACCACAGGAGGCTCAACTGGACCAACTGGACTGACCCTCTGACCACAGGAAGCTCAACTGGACCAACTGGACTGACCCTCTGACCACAGGAGGCTCAACTGGACCAACTGGACTGACCCTCTGACCACAGGAGGCTCAACTGGACCAACTGGACTGACCCTCTGACCACAGGAGGCTCAACTGGTCAGGACCAACTGGACTGACCCTCTGACCACAG